>NC_135556.1:22215222-22387722 GCF_964340395.1 Glandiceps talaboti | reverse complement strand
GAGAGTCTTAAGGGTCCTTGGAATGGTGCGCTTGAAAGCAGCGAAAAACTTCACAAGATAGCAGCGGTGCCAGGAGGGGAGAAGATTATAGCGGTAGATAATTCTTATAGCACTTTGGTACGTGATACACTGGAGGGAGAGTGGAAGCGTCTGGTTTTGGAATCTGATGACGTACCGGTTTTAGACATTGCAATAGCGCCAACTGGAGAGTACAACCTTCTACTTCTTGAGTTGACCAATACTGGACAATTTATGATGGCCATGACGTACGGGATATTACAGACAAAGTATTTCAATGGTAAGTTTTACGCGATATAATATACCTAACCCAGTTTAGAACAAGACTAACAGTTTGCTGTTGAAAGCTCTCAGTTTATCATATTATATTGTGTGTATTGGTTAAGTATACAATCTTTTATAGAACAAATTCAATAACTTTCCAAAACATACCAGTTTAAATTAAAGCGAAGAAATGCTTGAATTATTCCTACACATTAATTATGGTCCAACCCCCAAAAAATCAGAATTTGGTAAGGTTGGTTAGTTTTACTGTCTAAGACAAGATGAGGTGATTTACAGTGTGACGTTTGTGGAAGGCCATTCCTGTGCTATTTGTTGTTGAGAGGGTAGTATTTTATGAACCAATTTGAATTTGGTCTCGTGAGATCTAATACTACAATCTGAATCTCCTTGTTGTGATGTCATTTCGAGACTGCCATGGGATTGTGTCAGAACGGAATGGTCATATCAAGTTTTAACATCCACGTTATCCAAGATAAAGGTTGTGGATCTGGAAATACATGATGTAACAAGGTTGAATTTGTTGTTTTCATTTGTCAATTTTAAAGTTAAACAACCGTCATCAGTAGAGAAGATGGGGGAAAACGATGCAGACTCCCTACAAGAAGATGCGAACGGCAAAGTGCAATCCGATCCCATCACCACAAAATCATCCATCGGAGGTCATTTGCAGATGAAGGGAGAAGGTTTGTCAATTTTACCGTGCTAAAGAAACGGCGTTTATCTGACGTATAACACTTGTGATTAGATTAGGAATCTAAAGGGTTTGTTTCGTCTTTACAGGTGCCGAATGGATGTGACTTGTTGATTTATTTGTAATACCCATTTTCTGATGGCGCAAGTGATGCACCCCCATAATGAAAAGGTTGTCAGCTGACATAGACTGTAGAAACTGTTGTCATCGGATAAAATGCATAGCATTAGAAACATTGCTTCCACATTATGGTCAAGTTTGACGTAAATACTGCGAATAACATTTTGATCAAAAATCTGTGCATTAACTTTGGAATAGCACAGAGTCGCTTTCCCATGGACGCCGTGACGCGATCTGTATATTTTTTTTTGTAATTTTTACACTGCTAACCCACTGACAGTTCTAGTGGTAATCATAAGCTATGTAATTTGGTAGTTAACATATTAAACATAACAAAAGTTACTCTTTATACTCAAAATCATATTATTATGTTACTGATTTTTTATAAATTGACATTTTCAATATTCAACAGAGTCGACCAATTCGAATTTAATCTACGTTGGTGTGGGCATCGCTGGCGCTGCAATTATCATGATGTCACTGGTCGGCATAATACTATACAGAAGGAAGAGACACCAAGAGCTGATGGGGAGCCAGGCTCGTTTAGATGTCCCTGGAAGTATGAGGGATGAGCACGGTGTGTAGAATGAGACCACAAAGCCTCCCATCGCGAAAGCTGGACTTTTATAAGTGAAAAAGCAATTTTTTCACTGTCCTCTGGGGATCAAACTACGCGATCACACTAAATTTGGGGATTAAAATGTAAACAACATCCGATATCTCGCTTATCGCATAACCCTTTCTAATTTCAAAGCAAGACTTTGAAATCGCGTATTTTGTATCTAAATTGTGCCTTTTGTTTATAATTTATAAATTCAAAGTTTCATCTTGATTTTTCCATGTTCTACTAAATGATTATATTTAAATTCTCTCCCTTTCCCAGTATGATCGACAGTACAGTCAACAACCGATCCCGAATTTTACAGTATTCATTTATTTAACTAAAATTCACGGACAGCAAATCCATTTATGGTAGTTCTTTAGATGTTAAGAAATACTTTGATGATGTTAATTAAATGTGTATCATTTGTATATGATATAGTTTACATTGTATATTGTGTATATATGTATTATATTGCTTATTCGCATATAGATGCCAAGATAAAAATAAATGAGTATATATAATTATATTGTCTGATGATCACAACAGCGTGAAACATAATGTATGTACAATGGTATTTGTGATATACAATCTATGTACAAAACTCCCAGAACCCACCGCTCCCCCCCCCCTTTACTTATATTATGTACGTTATTTAGTGTGGATGTAGTTGGACAACATAAGTTTGTGCATAACAATAATTCTATATGTATAGATGTAGTTGTATATGAAATTTTGAACTGGTATTTTCAAAGAATGATTTGAGAATGGGTTTGTTTATCTGATTTGATTTCAGTCAACAACAGAACGATTCTATTATGAAATGTAATATAGGGGTGAAGGGTTTAATCTTATTATCGATTATCATGGAACAGAACGGCTCTATTATAATGAAAGGGTGAAGGGTGCAATCTTATAATCGATTGTCGTGGATCAGAACGATTCTATTATGATATAGGGGTGAATGGTTTGATCTTATACATGTAATCGATTGTCGTGGATCAGAACGATTCTATTATGATATAGGGGTGAAGGGTATGATCTTAAAATCGATTGTCGTGGATCAGAGTACATGTATTGCAGTTTAATAAAATGCATTTAAAATGTGAATTTATTTAGTGATTTCTAGTCCTCAGTTATCAAATATATGTGATGTACTGGATAAAGATGAATGTGAGTGAAAACCAATACGACATTAGATATGCCACTTAGACATAATGAAATAGAGTTGGGAATGTACTGGTTTGACTTCCAATTACAACATTTAGTATATTGTTCAAGCACACCCCTGTGATTGGCAGTTTTCCTCCCTCCTCCACTGTCTATGGTTTAACCAACCAATAATGACCAAGCGAAAAAGGCGACAGAGAAGGAAATCGACATAGTGGTGTATTTTACACCTGTTCAAGTGACACCGTCTGTAGACAAGACCACATATTCGACTCGTCAGTGCATAAAATACAATGACAGAATACATTAAAATGTGTAGCTTATACAAATCGAAGACTACACAGTGTGATAGAGATGGTGAAGTATGCACAAAGAAGCTTAGGAACCAAAGCTGAGGGGAGGGGGGTGAAGTCATAACTAATCAAAATTTATACCACAATGGCATGTTTATATCATGTCTGAATACATTTACGAGTTGATTCGGGTTTTAGATTCCACATGTCGGAATAATGTAAGGATTCTTGACTATCATTCAAAGACCATAGAATTACAGATTGTATCCATTTAAACAAAAGTAACCCCCATCTACCATAAAGTTACAGACCGTGTCCCTTTAAACAAAAGTAATCACCAGAGACCATAAAGTTAGACTGTGTCCTTGCAAACAAAAGTAACCACCAAAGACCATTAAGTTCCAGACTGTGACCCTTTAAACAAAAGTAACCACCAAAGACCATAAAGTTACAGACTGTGTCCCTTTAAACAAAAGTAACCACCTAAGATCATAAAGTTACTGACTGTGCCCCTTTAAACAAAATAACCACCTAAAGACCATAAAGTTACAGACTGTGTCACTTTAAACAAACGTAACCTCCAAGACCATCAAGTTACAGACTTTGTCCCTTGAAAGTAATCATCAAAGACCACCAAGTTACAGAGTGTGTCCCTTTAACACCTAGCAAAATGAAAATGACGTCACACAAAGAAGAAAACAAATCTGTACACGATAAAGACATAAAAATGAATTGTTATTTAATTCTGAGGTATGGAATCAATTCATATCATGGAAATGTCTTTCAAAAAATGTGTGTTCGTAGGACATAAAACAAGTATACAAGTCAAATATAGGACATTATATGAAGGAAATACTCATATTTCGTTATCAAATATTGGCAATATATTGTCATGTGAAGGAAATGGTCATATTTTTGTTATCACAAATCAGCTGCAACAGTCATTGAGTATGACTTGGGAAAATTTCAAAATATATTAATTATCAAACAAATCGATATAAAGAAAGTTCACATTCTAATCTAATGTACGTGACTATTAGTATAGAGGGTGGGGTCCTTAACCAAACGTCTGTAGACCTCCCCACCCCTGGGGGAGCCTTACAGACTGGGAGAGCCTTACAGTACATGGCTGGTTTCTTTATACACTCAGACCACTATATACATTACTAACTAATCTACAAAAGTCTATAACCTTATTACAGTATAAAGAAAAATATTCGGCCAGTGAATCTAACCAATATATATTAAGATGTGTCATAGTATTTTCATCACCATCGACATCATAACTTGTTCTTGAACTGAGAAGTCGCCTCGGTTCCACCATATGTCCATGTGCATATAAGTGTTTTCTATATACTTCAGTAAGTTAAGTAGCTCCCCACTACCCCATACTATCATGTCTCAGATTCAATGAGATTTTTGATAACCACCCACCCACCTACCCACACCCAACCCATCCCCACCACCTCTGGCTTTTTTTAGTGAACCGTCAGACCCCCCCCCCCCCGCCGTAAAATGACGATTCTCTAACAGTAACATACTTGCGTCGGTTAAACTACAAATAATGTACATCTGCTATTACAGTGACTCCTATGTAAGTTAGAAATTCCTAGAACTTTTTGGGCAGACTAGGAAAATTAGTTTTTCATAAACGCAAGTCCAAGTCAATTTTCTGCTGAGAGGACAAAGGAAATTGCGATGTGTGTTTTTACCGTTTTCCCCACAGAGCTTCGCGGCCTTACAATTTCTGGGGTGGAGGGATAGTGAATACCAATGCCACCAGGAAAGAAAAACGAAAGATTACAAAGGTGAATTGACTGATGGCGCTCAATCCCAACTGCGAACCCACTATCAATGATCAAATTAAACGAGAAATAGCCTTACTTTGTACTCTTATAGTGCATTTTCCTCACATCTGCACAAAATAAAACAAACCATTGAAACATAAATATGTACACGATATAACAACACATAAAAACTACGGAAAACGTTCGCTCTTACGTATATTTCGCGTACACACACAAAGGTACTATTTGTTAATAAAAGTATAATTTGCTAATAAAATATTGATATCAGGATTGTTGAAACATTCTGATAAACTTCAATAACAAACAGTTATATCACACTCTGACATCCTATGCTATCCTAAGATTGTACAGTTCATCTCAATACAGTACTCTGAACATTCTTTTACCGTACATGCTACGATAGTAAGGTGGGTATAACAAGTCAACTGATGATAAGTTAGACTAGTTTAAGTATGACTATCAGTCAAAAGACCATCACGACACACACCCCGACCCCCCCCCACACACACACATGCACACACATACATACATACACGTACATACATACATACATACATACATACATCCATACATACATCCATCCATACATACATCCATACATCCATACATACATACATACATACATACATACATACATACATACATACATACATACATACATACATACATATGTACACACACGCACGCACGCACACGCACACACACACACACACACACACACACACACACACACACACAAACTAACTTACTTGTATTAATTTTTTCAACTAAAAATGGTAAATTACTTATAAAAAGACATTGTATCTGTTAATTAGAGTTCAATATTATCTATGGGTAGTGTATTGACAAATTTTAAATCTTGAGCGAAAGCTCGGTTTTGAATTTGTCCCCATGTTAAAACTGTACTGGTTGTAACTGGAGTATCATTTTCCGATCAGATAACTACAATGTATTCATTGGAAATTGTTAAAATACCAATAAGTAGACTTGTACATGTTAATCAGTGGTTGATATTATCCATAAGCAGTACAGAAACAGGTTGAAATCATGATCACAGTTGAGGGCGCTGATTTTGGGGTGCAGACACAAAAACAAAACTACAAAACTACATTCACCCACAATGCAATACTGTTCACGGTGTATGATATTATGAGTAAGTTATTGTGCCTTACGAAAAGTACATTTAAGAACTGTTCCAGTTACAACTTTATAGGTGCACTGCACAGGTCAGTCCCTTTTTCCGGCATTTCAGCTTAAATTTTCGCAAATGTTATAAGCTTACACATTAACAATTATTTAGGACTAAGTGGGTGTCAGCATGCTGGAGGTGATAGAAGCTTATAAACTCAAATTTGTGCCACTTTACGGTAATGGTATTGCTTAAGAGAGTATAGTATAGCTGACAGCTGAGCTCGTCTACCTTATTTCGACAATTTTCAAAAAGGCGAACAAAAATAGAAGTAACATCTGCCATGTCATATATAAATATATAAATAATAACTAATTCAAAATCTTCTAATTTTTTAGTTATGTAACTAAACATTGTTAACGTGAAATTTCGGTAACCATGACAACAAAATGACTAATTAATCATGATCAAGATCGGCAAAATCACGGTGGAAATGGCGGTGATTTCGACGAATCAAATAAGATACAACAGCGGAGTACTATAATGTTGCCGTACTAGCTGTCAACATATCCCATACATTGCATGGTATTAATTACATGTATGTTGCTAATATATCTTGGACAAATAAAATTTGTGATTTTTTTGTTTGTTTTACCTTCCTAGAAGGAAAAACACCTTAAAATGGACAGATTGCTCGTTGTCGGCTCTCCCATTCAGCCTGGTTTGCCACACCGTGTAGAGAGCGCCATCAACGACCAATAGTTCGGTCTAACTCTCAAAATAATAATCCATAAACGATACAACTCCAAATATGAGAGTAATTTTATCATCAGAGTAATGTTAGCATTTATATGCTACATAGGAATACAGCGGTCACTGTTATACACGTTCCAGGGCTTGATTCTTTCCAATTGTGAGACATCGAAATCGTACAGTTGTGGTACTTTTTCTGGGGTCACTGGTTTGGTCCTGAAATGTGACATTTCATGCCCTCTTCGCGATTGTTTTCCTTTCCTAGGGGAACCATCACTGTCCAAACTTATATACCACTCCCGTTTTCTGTTTTTTCTCGGCTTTTTAGCGGGATGACTGTGAGATGCGTAGGTCAAGTACCAATCCTCTATTAGCCGTTCATAAAAATAACACTCTTCAGTCAGTTCCGCCTGTAATCATAAAAATGAATATAGAATAAAGGTCACGTCGAAGGTGAAGTCATTATAAATCATAAACAGTTGATTTTGATCTCTTTTCTAGTGAGGGCGCTTGTTGGCCGTGGTCAGAGTCAAAGGTATAGAAAAGTTGAAGGGACATTTTCTAGTTTGGTTTTCTGGTACGGTACGGTACGGTACATGGTTATATTTCTTCCATCTTTAAAATATTCACATGATATTGAAACATATGTTGAGCTATGTCAGGAAATCGTTTATGATACAAAATTGACATAATGATACTGTTTTAGGGTATCAATAAATTCGGAAATGACAAAAGTATCGTTATAATGCCTCTTTATGCAAAAAAAATGGGTTGAATAAAATTTGCTACTGACTAGGTTTTACTGGTCACTATATATGTACCTTTGTTCTTTGACGGAACCCATCATACATATGTGAGTGAATGCCTCTGCTTAGAGGCACGAGTGTGTGTGTGTGTGTGTGTGTGTGTGTGTGTGTGTGTGTGTGTGTGCGTGTGCGTGTGCATGTATGTATGTATGTATGTATGTATGTATGTATGTATGTATGTATGTATGTATGTATGTATGTATGTATGTATGTATGTATGTATGTATGTATGTATCATGCCTATTATCCCACGATACAAACTGTATTTCTATGGTATCAGGGACATTGGTCATTTCAAGGTGTAGATAACATTAGCAAATCGTTTGTTTAGTTTGCTAAAGTGATGCTACAACCTTACTCGTGGTGATTAAAGTGGTTCTATGAAGCAGAATACTATATAATATAAGTACTTCGTCATATGAAACAAATCAACATAGTATCAGACGGAAGTGTGGCCCTTTAAAAACGTAAAATGTCTAGGAACAACAAGGAGTACAAATTTACAAACGAACGAAAAAATGTGACAGATACTTACAGATCCGTATAAGGCTCCTTTTTTGTTCATGGCGAGATAACGGTTACTTTTAATTCCTTTTATTGTGATCGTTCCCATACTAACGGTGTCGATGAGGACAATTGCTGAAAAGGAAAGTAGCGAAAAGTCAATGAAAAATTGTACATGACAGCGCCCTCAATTAAATTATTATCTTTTACTTTGTTTTCAAATTCGCCACATACTCGGAGGTAAATGACCTCTGCCGGTGCTTGATTTGCATAAAATTTACACCAGCAGTTTGACTTGTCCCTGGTTAGTAGTATAGAACACGGGGAACATCTACGCTATTATAAACTACTATCCCCATGGTATCAAGTTACTTATGACTTGTGTATCACGATAGCAAGGTCAGACACCAGTCACAATTTAGAGTTACTGTGGGGATAGTAGCTCCTGTGTGAGTAGATATGTCTATGCTCTGTTTCGCTATGTTCTATAATACTCTGATTGGCTGTAAAGTAACTAGAGTGGTCTTGAGCAGGACTGTGTTATTTGAAACATTGCAAGTTGTTTTACTAATTGCCTTGGATGATAAAGAGTCAACAATCTTTGATTATGCATTTAAATTTAATTTTAGCGCGTTTTATACCATCAATCATATCAAATCTTTATACCAGTAGAGGAAATATTTTTAAACTGGTCTTGTGAAGTTGTAATCACTCCTGTCAAGTATACCTTTGCGCCCTCTACGGCACAGTCTGACGAATCCCTACGACTCAGAAGAGTCAAAAAAAATGTTTACAAAATCATGATTGTCTGGGTGCAGGTTATACTCAGAATCCTACTAGCATGTCCGGTCCATCTGTAGTCTCCCGAAGGGGAACTATAATTGTGGGCTCCGTCCGTCCCCCTGGGTGCGTCCGTCCGTATAACGTCATTACTCAGACATGCAATATCCGATTGTTTCAAATCTGGTTACAAAGGTGATATGTCATCTGGTACATATGCATGTCACTTTGTTTCATGATATATGCAAATTTGACCAAATGGCGGCCATACTTGCTGCTAAAAATCAATATTTACTGCATAACTCAAAAACTACAATACATAGAGACTCCATTCAAGTGTCTACACCAATATCATCAGGTACAAGCTTTCTTTCAAGACATTTACTTTTGACCTTGATTTTAATCACCAGAGTCTATCAAAATCAAGCTGTTTATTGCCTATTACAGACACTTTGCCAATTTCTTTTCACCCATGGTCGCAGGTAATACTTTTGATGATCATGTCCCCGAATGGTGGCCATATTTGGGGTAACAAATCAATAACTCAAATGCAGAGAGACTTCATTGAAGTGCCTAATCACATATAACACATGCAAGCTTTCTTGTAACAGTGACATTTGACTTTGACTTTGACTTTCACAGTCAATTATCAAAATCAAGTTAATTTTAGCATACTACAGACAGTCTGTAACATTTACATGTGGCCAATTTATTTTTAAAATCATGTCTAAAGGTAATGCAGACCAAGAGATACAAGTACATCTCCATTACTTTTGGTGCTCATGTCACTTTTACTGAACGATGGCCGTATTTGTAGTGAACACTGATACTTGACCAAAAATCCAAAAGCTTTAATACTTAGAGACTCCATTCAAGTGTCTATCTCCATATTTTTTGGTGTAAACGTTCTTTTGAGACCTAGATCTTTTACCTTGGCTTTGACATTCAGGGTCAATTATCGAAATCCAGCCATTTCCTGCATATCAGAGACACTTTTAATATTTATTTAGGGCCACTAAATACCTTAAATCATGTCACCATTCACTCACATGGAAGTAAAGTGTTTGACTGCCAGTGTCTTCTACGAAGACTTTTTTCGTGATCTAGATAACGTCCTAGGCAAATTTGAAGGCCATAGTAAATATGTAGAGCACAGTTGTGGATTTAGTATCGTGGGAAAATAAATAGTTGTATGATCTTATTTCATCAGAAATTTGAGACACTCATAACTTGCTAATTGGTTCGACTCCTTTCATCGACCCCGACTCTACTTGTCTGTAGGGAGATGACCTTGAAGATTTCGAATACCTCATATCTTTACAGCTGTGTTGTTGTTGTTGTGGTGTTGGTGGTGGTGGTGTTGGTGTTGGTGGTGGTGGTGATGGTGATGATGGTGGTGGCGGTGGTGGTGGTGGTTGTGGTTGACCAAACTACCAACATTCAAGTGCCTTTCCATAAATACGATACAGATATTTCATCAAGGAATTTATAAATCGAAACTGGATGTAAAAACATAATCAAAATTGGTTATCAAAATTATTAAAATATAATTTTCTAAACTCTCGTTTGTCAGTACCTAATGACTATTAAGTACAACAATCACATTACTTAAGTGTTTCAAGAGTAACTTATTATATATTATGTTTAATATATATGTGCCTTCAATATTGGTTTGATACCTGTGATACCCCGTATAAAGTTTTTACCGTCACATATAAAACACGCCCATGACGGTGTATAAAGCATGTGTTTCGTCATTGGCAATTAAAGTGATCACTTTGACTCATTATATTATCTAATTGAATTATTTTGTGAGTTTGACATGATTCCATCACTGTCACCAGTTCCACATTCTACTGCTGTGACATCCCATCACTACCATCATTTGAAAGTGATATCAGAACATATCGGTGAAATCGCTTCTGATAACCACGTAGTGAGTCAATTTAGTTGTGGTTTGAAAAGAGGAGTGGATCTCACAGGGGTGAAGGGGAACAGTGTGGTGAGATATTGGGGATAAATGTGGTGGACTGGGAATGTTGAGTTATGTTCCGACAATGTCGGTAGTGCGCACATCAAGTCTTGGTAGTTCTGGCATTCAACTCTGTCAATTAGATCAAAACATTAGAATTAATTAATACAGTTCCGTCATAAAATTACACGGTGGTGGTGGTGGTGGTGGTGGTGGTGGTGGTGGTGGTGGTGGTGGTGGTGGTGGTGGTGGTGGTGGTGGTAGTGGTGGTGGTGGTGGTTGCGGTAGGAAACAACCAATGTCTCTAAAATTATAATCTGGTGGCAGTGATGGGATAAAGTCCTTTAACATTGATATATTCTGAGACTTGTACCCTTTTGTGTCAAGTTTTAGAAGAGAAAGGACATTGAGGGAGGGCCGAGGGCCACGTTTTAGAAAGTGGAATAGGGGGATTGTCGTCACATTTTACCTTGTAATTTACTGAAGCCTCCCGTAATAGTGTCAAGGGGTGAACTTAATGTTTGTTGATCTTTGATGAATGTGAAATGGATTATCTGTATTACGAATTATATAAACTATATAAACCACACACTCTCACTCCGTGCCTCCCACCTCACGTACACGTCGTGTGTCTGTCTGTCTGTATGTATGTATGTATGTATGTATGTATGTGTGTATGTATCATTGTATGTATGTATGTGTGTGTGTGCGTGTGTGTGTGCGCGTCTGTTCCTATCTTGATATGTGTATGCGTGTCTTCCTCTTCCTGTCTTTTGACCTGTCGTTTTACCCTCGACTATCTGTCTGTGTTCCTCTGTGTCGCCCCCCCCCTTTACTACAGTCAAAATATCCTATTCTGATTTGATCTCTTCCACCCATCACTTATACCCCTGAGCTATACGGCTATCCCTTTATGAGCTTTTGTAACCACTACTTGGGCTATCAAAATGTAATAAAAAGTAGATACAATTTATTATGAAAATGTTTTTACTACAGATTTATATGATAATACACCATGTAATAAATTCCAAATAGTGCTCATAATAGAAACTGCCATGTATTGAAAAATGTGGTGGTAAACGTTAGGGTCAAATGTTTCAACACTTTGATGCGACGTCTTTCCATAAAATTATACGACGGCGTTTTATCATTCGAAAAACAGTGTTTGTGTGCAATGCCTAGGACAACATATATAGTCGTAATTCACCAACCATTTTTATGGCAAACCATGTCTTAACTCACTGTCGTAAATCAATAATCACTTTGCGGCAAACCTGTGTCTCCTCTTGCCTGAAGATAAAAACATCCTTAGGTTTGTTAATCATATTCATTAGGTGTTTCCATTGACACCAGCTGGTACTGTATGACATTTTTAGTACCTTGCCCATGGCGTACATATGGACTGTAACGTGATGGTTTTCAGTGGCCATTGTTGTTTATATTGAAAATGCCCTTCTGTCAATCTATCACTGTAAACAAGTTGAACCATGTCGAGAAACAGATAGAGCACTCACCAGGTATCCAGATAGACATAGGAACAGATAGAGCACTCACCAGGTATCCAGATAGATATAGGAACTGATAGAGCTCTCACCAGGTATCCAGATAGATATAGGAACAGATAGAGCTCTTACCAGGTATCCAGATAGATATAGGAACAGATAGAGCTCTTACCAGGTATCCAGATAGACATAGGAACTGATAGAGCTCTTACCAGGTATCCAGATAGATATAGGAACAGATAGAGCTCTTACCAGGTATCCAGATAGATATAGGAACTGATAGAGCTCTCACCAGGTATCCAGATAGACATAGGAACAGATAGAGCTCTCACCAGGTATCCAGATAGACATAGGAACAGATAGAGCACTCACCAGGTATCCAGATAGACATAGGAACAGATAGAGCACTCACCAGGTATCCAGATAGACATAGGAACAGATAGAGCACTCACCAGGTATCCAGATAGATAAAGGAACAGATAGAGATATCACCAGGTATCCAGATAGATAAAGGAACAGATAGAGCTCTCACCAGGTATCCAGATAGATAAAGGAACAGATAGAGCACTCACCAGGTATCCAGATAGATATAGGAACTGATAGAGCTCTTACCAGGTATCCAGATAGATATAGGAACAGATAGAGCTCTCACCAGGTATCCAGATAGACATAGGAACAGATAGAGCACTCACCAGGTATCCAGATAGATAAAGGAACAGATAGAGATATCACCAGGTATCCAGATAGATAAAGGAACAGATAGAGCTCTCACCAGGTATCCAGATAGATAAAGGAACAGATAGAGCACTCACCAGGTATCCAGATAGATATAGGAACTGATAGAGCTCTTACCAGGTATCCAGATAGATATAGGAACAGATAGAGCTCTCACCAGGTATCCAGATAGATATAGAAACAGATAGAGCACTCACCAGGTATCCAGATAGATAAAGGAACAGATAGAACACTCACCAGGTATCCAGATAGACATAGGAACAGATAGAGCACTCACCAGGTATCCAGATAGATATAGGAACAGATAGAGCACTCACCAGGTATCCAGATAGATATAGGAACAGATAGAACACTCACCAGGTATCCAGATAGATATAGAAACAGATAGAGCTCTTACCAGGTATCCAGATAGATATAGAAACAGATAGAGCTCTCATCAGGTATCCAGATAGATATAGGAACATATAGAGCACTCACCAGGTATCCAGATAGATATAGGAACAGATAGAGCACTCACCAGGTATCCAGATAGACATAGGAACAGATAGAGCTCTCACCAGGTATCCAGATAGATATAGGAACAGATAGAGCTCTTACCAGATATCAAGATAGATATAGGAACAGATAGAGCACTCACCATGTATTCAGATAGATATAGGAACAGATAGAGCACTCACCAGGTATCCAGATAGATATAGAAACAGATAGAGCTCTTACCAGGTATCCAGATAGATATAGAAACAGATCTAGCTCTCATCAGGTATCCAGATAGATATAGGAACAGATAGAGCACTCACCAGGTATCCAGATAGACATAGGAACAGATAGAGCACTCACCAGGTATCCAGATAGACATAGGAACAGATAGAGCACTCACCAGGTATCCAGATAGACATAGGAACAGATAGAGCACTCACCAGGTATCCAGATAGACATAGGAACAGATAGAGCACTCACCAGGTATCCAGATAGATATAGAAACAGATAGAGATATCACCAGGTATCCAGATAGTCATAGGAACAGATAGAGCACTCACCAGGTATCCAGATAGACATAGGAACAGATAGAGCACTCACCAGGTATCCAGATAGATATAGGAACTGATAGAGCACTCACCAGGTATCCAGATAGACATAGGAACAGATAGAGCACTCACCAGGTATCCAGATAGACATAGGAACAGATAGAGCACTCACCAGGTATCCAGATAGACATAGGAACAGATAGAGCACTCACCAGGTATCCAGATAGACATAGGAACAGATAGAGCTCTCACCAGGTATCCAGATAGATATAGGAACAGATAGAGCTCTCATCAGGTTTCCAGATAGATATAGGAACTGATAGAGCTCTCACCAGGTATCCAGATAGATATAGGAACAGATAGAGCTCTCATCAGGTATCCAGATAGATATAGGAACAGATAGAGCTCTCACCAGGTATCCAGATAGATATAGGAACAGATAGAGCTCTCACCAGGTATCCAGATAGATATAGGAACAGATAGAGCTCTCATCAGGTATCCAGATAGATATAGGAACTGATAGAGCACTCATCAGGTATCCAGATAGATATAGGAACTGATAGAGCTCTCACCAGGTATCCAGATAGATATAGGAACTGATAGAGCACTCATCAGGTATCCAGATAGATATAGGAACAGATAGAGCTCTCATCAGGTATCCAGATAGATATAGGAACTGATAGAGCACTCATCAGGTATCCAGATAGATATAGGAACAGATAGAGCACTCACCAGGTATCCAGATAGATATAGGAACTGATAGAGCACTCATCAGGTATCCAGATAGATATAGGAACTGATAGAGCTCTCATCAGGTATCCAGATAGATATAGGAACAGATAGAGCTCTCACCAGGTATCCAGATAGATATAGGAACAGATAGAGCTCTTACCAGGTATCCAGATAGATATAGGAACAGATAGAGCTCTCATCGGGTATCCAGATAGACATAGGAACAGATAGAGCTCTCACCGGGTATCCAGATAGATATAGGAACAGATAGAGCTCTCACCAGGTATCCAGATAGATATAGGAACTGATAGAGCTCTCACCAGGTATCCAGGTAGATATAGGAACTGATAGAGCTCTCATCAGGTATCCAGATAGATATAGGAACTGATAGAGCTCTCATCAGGTATCCAGATAGATATAGGAACATATAGAGCTCTCTCCAGGTATCCAGATAGATATAGGAACTGATAGAGCTCTCATCAGGTATCCAGATAGATATAGGAACATATAGAGCTCTCTCCAGGTATCCAGGTAGATATAGGAACTGATAGAGCTCTCATCAGGTATCCAGATAGATATAGGAACAGATAGAGCTCTCACCAGGTATCCAGATAGATATAGGAACTGATAGAGCTCTCACCAGGTATCCAGGTAGATATAGGAACTGATAGAGCTCTCATCAGGTATCCAGATAGATATAGGAACTGATAGAGCTCTCATCAGGTATCCAGATAGATATAGGAACAGATAGAGCTCTCATCAGGTATCCAGATAGATATAGGAACATATAGAGCTCTCTCCAGGTATCCAGATAGATATAGGAACTGATAGAGCTCTCACCAGGTATCCAGATAGATATAGGAACAGATAGAGCTCTCATCAGGTATCCAGATAGATATAGGAACAGATAGAGCTCTCTCCAGGTATCCAGATAGATAAAGGAACAGATAGAGCTCTCATCAGGTATCCAGATAGATATAGGAACTGATAGTGCTCTCATCAGGTATCCAGATAGATATAGGAACAGATAGAGCACTCATCAGGTATCCAGATAGATATAGGAACAGATAGAGCTCTCTCCAGGTATCCAGATAGATAAAGGAACTGATAGAGCTCTCACCAGGTATCCAGATAGATATAGGAACTGATAGAGCTCTCACCAGGTATCCAGATAGATATAGGAACAGATAGAGCTCTCACCAGGTATCCAGATAGATAAAGGAACAGATAGAGCACTCACCAGGTATCCAGATAGACATAGGAACAGATAGAGCTCTCACCAGGTATCCAGATAGACATAGGAACAGATAGAGCACTCACCAGGTATCCAGATAGATATAGGAACTGATAGAGCACTCATCAGGTATCCAGATAGATATAGGAACTGATAGAGCTCTCACCAGGTATCCAGATAGATATACTCTTTGTCATACATACTTAATATTTGAAGGTTTGTGCAACAATTTTAATACTCTAAAATAAGACACATCAAAAGATGCGTCAGTCTCAGTTATCTATTGTTATTGTTATTTGTCCACTCAAATATACTTCTTAATAACTGTTTGTGTGCATTGTGTGTATGTGTATTTTGTAGCCAAATATGACTGCAGTTACAGACTGTGTCCCTCTAAAGGGATGCTCAATAGCATCGCAAATCTTGGCATAACCTTCTGAATCGCAGTTTTCCTTTTAAATATTTACTTTATTTTATTTCAGACAAATACAGTTTGGTAAGGCCTAAGACAGATCTATGATGGAATCAACTGCACCATACAGAACATCCTAAACGCCCCTTGCGACCAGTTATCCGATCTTATCTCTCCAACATATTACATTCTTAGAGAAATATTCAGCACTTTTTGTTCATAGTAGATGCCATGATTTTCGCCTTTATCACATGATCTACTGTCCCCACGGGCTCTTTGTTGGTTTACGGGTATCTCCATACGGTAATCAAATCTTTATAAACATGTCGGTAAGCCAAGAAACGACTGATATATCATGATATTTACTTAAGTCAACCCCCGCCCTCACAAAACCACCGAAAAAAGCACAGGACCGCGACCTGAATTTGACCTTTGACATCTTCTTGAGGAGTGTTAGCAAGTATTATTAGCTTCACGGTGTAATAAGACTACTACTAAATACTTTCAGTTAAAGTTAGAATGGCTATTAGTACAAACTGTTGTTTGAGATGATAAGTATGCCATCCAAAACTACAAAGATAAAAGTACCGAAATATCACTTTGTGTTGTATATATAGGTAGGTCGTGCATACTTTTACAGTCTGTAATCCAATGGCACTATATATACTATTAGTATTTAATAATATGTTGCAATTATCAGTGTCGATTATCAGTTTCACTATTCTAAACCAATTCACACAAGTGTTGGCTGTCTGAGGTTCCGATGATTACCAATTTAAAGTACAGTCGGTCCCTTTAATACCTTTAATGAATTAGTTTCACTTTAATTTATGAAAGTTTACAATACCAAGAAAATCTTCGCAATTGAAGTTTTATTCGTCCAAGCTATAAACTAGAGACTGAAACTTTGAAGTTATTTTGTCGGTAAAAAGTCAACCAAACGTCCGTGGAAATTTGGAAAAGTATTTCACCCTTTGCCGCAAAAACGCATATTAGACCTATTGCATGTATTGAGGGTTGTCAAGGCAACGGAAATGACTTATGAACATAAATATGGAGAGTGTTCCTATACATAGCGTTATGTATCTTTCGAAACTGAATTGATGAAATATTCACCAGACTACTGGTATTTACCTTACACTACAATCGTTGTGAATCAAACTCGGAGTACATTTCTTGGTAGACAGGGAAGTGGGCAAATCGAAAATAAACTGGTGGGCTACTAAATTTTGAAAAATTCCATCGGAAATAGACTGTTGATATGTTTTAAGGAGTTGGTATGATGGAATGGCGATTGTAAACATTGCCGGCACGTTTTGAAAGATACAGTTATCAGATTAGAATAGTTTCATAGATCAATACCAAACATACTATCGTTAGTTTGTTGACCACTACACTGGATTGCGAAATTATGCACCAAAACAATCCCGAATATCAATGGTCTTTGTGTGGTAACCCAAATGAACGTATTGTATTTTTTTAAGAAGACAGTTGCTGTATATAATGTCGTGATTTACTTGTTGTAATTGACATTTCGTTGTTTACACATTTTGTAATACATTTAATATTAAGTTTATAATAACGACTTTGTGTCCGATGTGTTAAAGCATTCTCGCACACGCCAGAGTACATATTTCTGTTGAAGCAACGAAATATGTCTCTCTGGATGGTGCCGTAAAAGAGGCTGCTGTGGTTTACGACGCTGGGTTAAAGTGGTCATATCATCCCCATATATATGGAAAGCAATGAGGGTTCTTTGGCAATTTGTCTTCTGAGGATGGCACTTTACTGTGTCCTCTCTATTGAATGTAAAACAGTATAGCACATGTCCATATTTGTGTACAAACGGTTTTTATTGTACGTAAAGGAAGTTATCTGTAAACGAACGTGGGTGAACACATGTCACCAGTGTCACTTGCAATCACAGGTAAATACAAGTAATAAAATCATTTATACTTGTGATGTTGACTGGGCGTCACGTAGTGATTATTTGTGGACATTTTAAAGGGTCAATGAACCCTGGCAAGTCATCCACTAAGGCATCCATTGGTATGTCCAATTCATGAAAAGTGTTATTTTAAGTTTTACACAGGTTGAAGAAAGGTTAAAATGCCATAAATCTCGTTAATACAGGTGAGGCTGATCAGGACTGATGAGGACTATGAATGTCAGTGACGTCACAAACTTGTTGACTTGAAGTGGAGTGGAATGATGCCGGATGCAGGGTCAAACCGGGAGGGGGGGGGGGGTTAAACATCATTTTCACAAAATGAATAATTTTTAAGTTCGAAATTAGCCGACCTGTAGACTTGAGAACGACCGTCGCTACACTATACACTATTCCGTTGTAAACTGACATTTTGATTTTTTGTGAATTTTCGGGAACGGTAGCGAGAATTAAATAGTGGTTCTTCAAGTCTACAGGTAGGCTAGTTCGAAACCGGAAATACACGTAAACCGTTTATTATTTGGCACACATAAAACACACCTATTGATTTAACAGAATTCTAGGAATATAAGGTAGGTGAAGTGGTAGTAACAGCTCTTTCGTTTCCTTATTTCATGTATAATTAGATAAAAATAAACAGAAACACACACACACACACACACACACACACACACACACACACACACACACACACACACAGAGCTTTGTGATAAAGCTTTTCACCGAAATCATCTAAACCCTAATCAAAAGTACATTTCAACAAGCCTACAAACGTCTTCGTCACGTGATCACTGACACTATTCATTAATTCGACCTTGGCTCTGACCATGGCTATCTTTGTCTGTATGCATCATATACCCGACTACCTAACTAATTAGGAAGCCTTCTGCAATCACATGAGGAGGGGCGGGAGTTGGGGGGGGGGGTATTTTACAAGTCGGTTTTCGGGGAGGACCATACTTTAGAAATTTTATCACAAAAACTTTTCTCTTACTTGTCTGTGACCACAGGGAGAAGCGAGTGTTCGATTTATTGATTGAGTGATTATTTGATTGAATAAATTATCGATTGAATGATAAATCTTTGTGGTGAGATAAACTAGTTTGCACATCACTGAGTGTTTTGTTCGGTTTGATAATAACCCAGTAGATAAGAAATAAAGTAAATTTTGGCAGTAATCTATCCCCTGGTAATTATGAGATTAGGGGTGTTTTAATTTAGATCAGAGGAGAAGAATGGATAAGATGTCTATATTTAGTCAAGAAAGACAGAACTGTGTACAGCCGAAAGAGAAAAAAGTAGCTAGGGAAAGAAGGAAAAAAAAGGTTTTATATCACCACAAAATGAGTCAATTGATCAATATCACCACAAAAATAAGTTTTAGTTCACCACAAAAATTAATCATTCAATCCATCAATCATTCAATCAAATAATCAATAAATAAATAAATAAATAAATAAATCGATCGATTGATCGACCAGTTACACGCTCGCTTCTCCCTGTGTGTATACTTTAAATCTGCCAACAATAGAGGTGCATAGCAATACAATGCAGACACATTTATCCGCTCATCATGTTCATACCAATGGGCAGCCTAAAGCCCTATGATTCAGTCCACGATCCAGGGTTCCTACATCTAATAGTGTTATCGTATCAGTGGAGTCACAAGCGCAGCGGTAGAAATGGTATATTGTTTTGTTCAAGAGTGGATTTTTCTATAGATCTAGCATACAACTGTTTTTCAAACACAAAGTTTTAATCCTTATCTAATACAATGTGAGCCTCTACATGTATTGTATAGTACCCTTGGAAAGTTACTCATAAATGTCACTGTAACAGGCTGAAAACTAACAATAATAAATAATAGTGGTAAATCTCCACATGGACAAGAATAGAATCAATATATATGTACTATTGCACCGAAATTAACGCCACGAGTGTACCCTCAGGAGGATGTCATTCACATCAATAGTGATTCAAACGCAATGAGCCATGACATCATGAAACTTCGACAAGACCATAAAATATTACATGTATGTTAATTAAGTTTGTAATCATTTTGGGTTTTAGGCTATTTTTTGAAAGTGGGAAATGCCATTGCTTGGTTACTTTGACCTTTCCTGAATTGGATAACCCTACTTTAGACAACTACTGATTATTTCAAAACTGCGTTTATACATTTTGACGTATCGATACAGATAGACACCATTGATAGCCGCTAGCCATTGGCGTATATTGATCCCTTATGTATGAGTGGATATTGTATAAATGACTTTGATATTTGCCGATCTGGGTCTACCGTTTGTTGCTTTTATTTGTGTTTGTTTGATGTGTCCGTGGGCATGTCCTTCTAATCCCATAAAGTCAGAATTCTGGTGTAAAGACATACAGAGGGTGTGGATAAATGTCTTACAGGAAAAGTGTCCTACTGCGACTTGAACCTACAGCAACCATTTTAGTAATAATTAATTGTACCCTTAAATAGAATATTTGGTTGTGAAGTGTGTGAATTTTCCACTGACCCATAATTATTAATTGAAACATGGTAATTCTAACATGAGGCTGCCGTGGTTTACAGATATGTTACAACAAATATGTTATAATTCAACTTCTTGTCATACATTCTCATGTTAGTTCGTCTCAAATTTCATTACTGACTGAACTAAATTTGTCCTCAAAGACACCACGCCCCCCATCATGGTGTACCATTTCAGTTTCATATTATGCAGCCATTAATTTTCACGTTCTCGCAAACCAGAGCTGACTCAGCTGTCATTTCTTCTGTGGCGGTGCGTATTGGACGGTGTCGTAAAAGAGGCTGTGGTTTACGACGATGAAATCTTCATTGCCTATTGTAACTCTATTCATGTTGTCGACATTTCATTGCCACAAATGTGAGCAAAGCCATGTGGCTTTGAGACGGTCACTTAAACAGATTTATTGGCGTTGAAGATCGAAGAAATAAACTAGTATGTCTGTAGTAGGCATTTCAACTTTTAGCTTTGTCATTAATGTATGTACGGCAGTGAATTATTGTTTAGTATGGGCGGTTTTTTTTCACCAAACTTCGCTCTAGGCAACATTCCTTTGAACATGTGGAAACCCATATAAGACTTCACAGATTTATAATGTTGTCTCCATAAGTCGTTGCCTTGAACCCTCTCGGAACCACTTAAAGTATATCTCGTCTGGATCATGGTTAAATCCTTGACTAAATTAAGAATTCCCGCGCACGATTTCTCGATGTCTGGACGGTTTGTCAACACCCTCCACCATAATGTATCGCCAGCATAATAGAAGAAGTTAAACAATAGGTAATTGTGAACAATAGCCACATATACACGACAGGTGGAATGCAGAGACTCCCGCTTGGTGAACACGTTCGTTCCATGCACTCCATCGCTACGGACGACAAGTCTCGCCTACGCTCCAATACACCGAGATAAATTTATCATTACGACAACTGACATGTCGTTCGTGTGGTGGGTTGCAAAGTTCAAGAAGTGTTTCGCAACGCACTCCACAGGATTGTATGTTAAATTTGGAGACACTTAATTATTATGTTCATAAATTTCCAGCAAAGTTGAAAGCCTTGTTAAGACACCACTTTCTTGGCACCGAGTTCCGCTTTTCGTACATACAGCTATGAATGTTGAGTTTACAAACTTACGGGTATTTCTCAAATTTGGAGAAAAAAAAGCATTGTTCTGTACAAATAACACAATAGATACACGCATATCTTATGTCAATACAATGACATTGTTGATTAGTACTCTAAAAGTCTCCAAAAGATTTTGACATCGTATATTGTATGATTTACCCATACCGTATGTGAGACTTATCCTTATAAATGACAGAAGTACATTCACAATAACCATATATAAAACAAAATAACTCTGATAAAAACCTACCGTATATATCGTGATCATCTCTAGTCCCACCAACACTTCCATTAGGTAGAATTTGTAAGTGATAGCCAGAGAGACAGTACAGTTGTCTGTAGTTTAAAGCGTCCCTATAGGCCTTCAGATCAGCTTTAGGGTTCTCACTTCTACTACATTGGCACTCTCCGGTCGATTCAACCGAGGTACTTGAAACCGAAGGTACGCCTCGACTTTCTACACGTGTCACTCCCGTGATGAAGTTGCCGAGACCAACCAAGAAAATAATAAGAATTCCAAATGACCGTGTGTTTTGAGTCATGGTTTAGCGGTACATGTTCGTTGCCGGACACTTCCCTGGGGCCCAGGTTTTAAACAACGGGTAATTACGTGAACTATCACATATAGCTCACAGCAGAATCGCCCCTGTCTGTATGTAAGAAGTATATAGTTGCTAAGGACTAGCTGAATGTATGAAGTGAACCAACGGCCGATTTCATTTTGGTCTCGGGGGGACGGAGATCGGTAACCGAGGTAGCAGTCGACATGATTTAACGTAAAACACCATGGTATTTCTCGACAACTGTGCCAAACTGAGTCAAGCATTATTACGATCAAAGTGTAATTCTCTGATCACTTTACAACAACACTACTTTAAATGTTGGACAATTTTTTTCAAACAGTTTGTATAATTCCTAAGCATGCACTGATATTTGAAACATAAAACTTTTACGTTTAGGACCCTAGGATACATGTTTAATATAACCAATTTTGATACATACTACAACGTTGTAATCTAACATTACATAGATTCAAGCCCCGTGATATTAAATACCAGACGTTCCCAGCAAGTAGACGCTCAGAAAACTGCTAGCTGTGGGTCGATGTAGTTAGGTCGATACCGCAACCATAGTTGGTGGACGGTCTATGCGGCAACTTGTATGTGTATGTGTATTTGTGAAAACTAATATTTCAAACAAAGTCATGCTCTTCAAGTTAAATAATGAGAATACGGTCAAAAGTCTACTACAAAACGTGTTAGCCATTCCCTTTCTGGCGATGAAAAGTCACGCGTTTTATGCTTAATTGATTCTGAGAATCGCACATCATAAATACAGCCTTCAAAGTCGCTCGGTGTAAAAACAGGGCTTTATCAGTGGCAAATACGTTGTCTTGTTTATGTCTTGCAAAGGTCAACATGTCAAAATACCGAATTACGAGATTTGAATGAGGACATTTGCCTGCAGATGAACACATGTATTTTGGAAACTTTGACATTTCAACATACAACAAATTCACGGGGGTCGTCATTCAAATGCAGAATGACATTTTCAAAACACATTTTAGATATCTGAAATCGAAAATGTGAGATACTTGAGATGATACCAATGTTAATCTCCACAATGATATTCAATAAATTAATCCTCAGAGGACGTATACCACTCAGACGCCGTTCCATGCATTGTGTCCTTCGGCCAAAAATTACAAAAAATCACGGTTTCCATAAATATAGTTTGTTTATCCGCCAAGATTTGTGGTTTTAAATTTTTTTAACAGCTTGCTAGTAGTTAGTTTTAATAAAAGTACACAATTATTTAATAAAAATAATTAACTACAAACTTGGAGCATTTGTCCTTCATACATAGAGAATGGTCTACATTTAAATTATTATGACAGAACAGCATGACATGTGAGTGCACAAGTGCTTGCAGTGTTCTCTGTGACTGTATTTTCACAAGCATAGCGAGTGAAAGCGCAGCAGAAAACAATACAAGGACAATCGTGTGCAGAATACCAAACTAGCACCCATGCAGTAATGGGGTTGTTATGATTATGTTTATCTGAAATAACACATACTTTGCAATCACATTTGTAATGACTGTGCTTTCATTTGCATATAATTTGCATAAAGGTGTGTATTAATATTTTTGGTATTGCTCTGCGTGCACTGGTTTTAATTCTTTGTGAAATCTCCTCTTTGTGAAATCTCCCACAAGCAAACCCTTGGCAATGGTAAATTTGGCGCAATGATTCCCTGTTATTACAAATTGTTGACAAAACTTCAGTAGTTGTAATTCAGAGTGTACTTCTGATGCATTACATACACACAGTATCTGAAGATAGAAAGCCCACAAAACAAAATCAAACAAAAAACTACCTACCTCTCAACTACTTATTTAAGTTTTCAAAACATCTCTGCATATTTTCTAATGTGTCCTGGATGCTTGTAAATATCTTGCTACAACGCAACTTTGGTACGCTACCGTTGTAAACGTCACCCTCAGGGTGAATTTTTCCCAATTACAAAGAAGTTACTGGAAGAATGGGTACTTGTAACCCGGTGTACAGACACTAGATTCAGGTTCAACTACCAGGTGTATATGTATAATTATGATATTTGCGGCACACGAAACTTGAATGTCTGCTACTTCATGTACTCGCAGTAAAGTAAGAAACTGAGCCCCAATACTCTAATATGTAATAGTAGTTTGAAGAAAATATGCCATTGGCCATGCATAACTCAGTATACAAATGGCATACACATTATCAGAGTAAGTAATCACGTGATAGTCCAGACATTGGTCTCATTGTGGAATATTATTCAAGCCTGCATAGTAGGTTTAATGAGTTGCACAACAAATATGCATGGAAAACTAGCATTTCGAAATTGTAGTACCCTCGTTCATACTGCTATTTCGCATTAGATGTTACAGAAATACATGCTGTTTGTTCGATGTCTCCAAATTGACATTATACAAAGTGCAAGTGAACTGTAGAATCGTATGGAGTTTCAGTGTGTGTGTGCGTGTGTGTGTGTGTGTGTGGGGGGGTCATACACGTATTTCTCTTACTATAGTCATAATAGTTTATCCAAAGTAACAACCACATCGAAAGTTTGTTCAACCATGGGTTGTTAAGAGAGATGAGACACTTTACATTTATATAGTATGTTCATATATCTGTCGTTCTATCTACATCGTAGTTTCACTACCATGTTGTAATTTGGGTGTACTGTGCTAACCTTTCTTTCGTATAAAAACATAACATCTTGCATCTTTCAATCCGTATTTCATTATTTCACATTACAACGGAATGTAGATACAGTGATATTATAAACATGACAAAAAACCCCGCAAGTTATGTAAAAAATTAAGCACAGATGGAATTGCAAACTTCTAGAATACAACATGGAGAGATCTCATCAGAAAGAAGAAATATTTGTAGGGGTAGGAGTTGGAGAATTTTATCCGTCAATAGAAAATTGTTGAGGAGTATTGGTTTCTGAAATCGAAAGATAGACATGTTGTAATGCCAACGCGAAAAATTGATCCCATGTCAATAAATCTAACAAATGGGGACATCATTTTGTTATTTTCATGATGAGAACACGAATGAAAATTGTCCACTCATCTTATTCTCCACAGATCAACGTGTGTGGCGCTCTCTCTGACATACCCCAACCAAAGAGAGATGAGAAATGATAACAGTGACGACTAATTAATAGTAGAGTATGACATCACATTGTCAACGTTCAACTCGTCAATATGACCTAAGTGATAGTTTCTATACAAGTCTTTACAATGTAGGACAAATAGATGAAATTACGAATCTTTAAATCCTGAGAGGGGGAACAAACCGAAAAGGCAACATTTTAAAATTATTATGGTTTATCTAGAGTGGTCATATGGATGAGAATTGAGTATTTATTTTGGATTTTAATTTTTTTTAAACAATTTTGTCACGCCTTCGTATTTGGAAAATCAATGTGAAACAAAAATAGACCAAGTCTGTGTTTGTGATTCAATGCATTGCAAAAAAGGTAAAATAATTAATGTGTAAAAGTATGTTATTTACGTGCAATTACAAATATTTTACACATTTATTAGTCTTTTGCAATTTATTGAGTTACAAAGACTTGGTCAATATTGTTTCACATAATTTTTCAAGTAGGAAGCTATGACAAAATTGTTTAATAAATTAAAAATCCAAAATAAATACGTAACCCTTATCCATATGGCCACTTTACACCGGTACCTCTGTATATATTTCCTGCAATATTTACCGATAAACGAGTCGAAAAACGACTATAACAAGTGATAAACGCCAGATCTGTAGAGCTTTTATGATTTTGAAATTAAAAGATCATGACAGATGGCAAAGCACTGCCACAAGGTCTTTGTAAATCATAGTAGAGTTCCGTCTCACTTACTAACAGTTATGATAATCTAGAAGTCTGATGAAGCATACGGAACCCGGTCGGACTTATATCGTCGTTTTCTATGTGTTCATTCTTTAACGAACAAGAAAAGAAAATTAATGCAACAACTCTGTAGTTTGTACAGTTCAGTTCAGATTAGGGTTTCACATTAGGTGTGAAAAAAACCTGTCTGACAGAGCTCTTAAAAAAATATGGTCCAGAACAAAAGAATGACCCTATTAATTTTAATGGCTCCATTGATATAATAACAATAATGCAAGAACCTGGACCGAGTCCTCGACTTTTATCACCAAATCAGCAAATACAAATTACATACGTGTAATTTGTTTTTATATGTTTTTTTTAACAAGTTGGTCTTTTTTCCTTATAGAAGTTACAAAATATCCTGTTTATCGAGTTGGTAGAAACTGTGTATGTTTTGATGCATTTTTCAGGATATCAGCATTTAGGGTAATATGGTTTAGATCTGTCATGAATCGAAACTGCAACTTTTGCCAGTTTTAAGTTACACTATAGCCGGATATGACATATATGACGCCAAGATATACATATGTCGCCTCATGCAAAAGGGCATCAAATACACCCACACACGGAGGAACTGTGACCCCATTATTTTTGTTTAACAGTAGATTGGATAGCGTGGGTGATGTAGACCAAAGAAGACAAAGTAGGCCATGGGGGAGATGGGGGTGTTGTGATGGAGCGTGTGTCGAATTTGTTTAGACTTAATTTCCAAACGAACAAATTATAAATGAACTTATGTCAACAAACTTATCCAAAACAGCATAAGGTGAACATATGGACAACATATGGGTTTAGATTAGAACAAGGGATAATCTCAATTCATAAGGCTTAAAATGCCAAATACACTATATACCTCTTAGTCTTAGTGTTTGATTACAAAATCATGTAAGCATAAAATACAAAATAAGACAACTCAGAGTGTCTAACACACAGTATGAACATCATCATTATAGTAATAATAAATGTAGATACAGAGTGATTTAATCAAATTTTGGCTAGAAGTTTTCTTATTCCAGTGTGTGCTGTAATGCGAGTCTTCAGGGAGCAAAGTTTCAGTAATAATCAAATGGAAAGCATTACAAGTGTGGCCTGTTGAGTAAAATATGCCCCCCCCCCATTCCATTTTCAAAACAGTGGCCTTCCTTCAAGTTCCTTTCTGTAATATATGCCCCTCCCATGTTCAAATGTTTCGTTAAAATGGTGCCAGAAAATTGAATCAAATCTGATACTTTCGTAGAATAGTAAGGACTCTTTCGCAACGGTGCCACTACATTGATAATTTGAATAGCATTGGTTGTTTCCCACTAGAACCTGTACAGTGAATTATTAGGCACTGCATGTGTTGGGGTCAAACTGACCAGGCGTCCCAATGACTAGACGGATCCACTACCGACGTTACATGGACGATGTCAATATCCCCGTTCCGTGCCAATGTTATCACACTGTTCCCTCTTCCCAACGCCACAACTAACAATTCTTTCATTGAATAGTTGTCAGCAGCGATTTGACTGACATGTTCTGATATTACAATACAGTGGTGGCAGTGGTGGGACGTGGCAACAGTGGGATGTGGTAGTTCAAAATAATGCAAAGTTAGATAATATAAAGAGTCAAAGTAAAATGTGAGCCTCCTCCAGTTCCAATGTGTGGTCCTCTCCGATAACCATTTTGTAATTCCCCCCGCCTGCCAACCTGCAACTATTGCAGTCTCCCATATCTACACGTACAGCCGTGATGCCAAACGTGTCTGATATTACGTTGAAAATGGATGTCTTGAGTTTCTTCTGTATTCGTTTATCGTTACATAGTCCGTTTATAAGGATAGAACTATTGAAGTGGGGTCAAAATAGCCCTTCTTCCAATATACGTCAAGTGACCCATGAGGGCGTTATTCTAAATCTTTCTTGGGTCACAGAGGACGACGCACTTTGATTTAAAGTTCACAGCCCTGGTAAACTGTCATCGAAATCACGAATTCACTGTTCCAAAACAAGAAGAGTATTGAAATCCCCCTTTGCACCTGTTACTTTTTTCACACAAATTCTTAATTTTCGTCAAACATCATCTGAGTCCATTGTTACTAGAGTAGCTCTTCATTAAATCTTTGAAAAAGGGAAAGTGTTATCAGGAAAGTTCCAGTAAGAAATACTAGCATCGGTACTTAATATCAACTGAAAGCATAAAAACATGTACGAAGGAAAGGTTACGACAAGATTTTGATAAGGAGATATATCGGGAAGGGTTGAGGATGCAAGACCCGCTGAACTATGCACTATCAGAGTATATCGAGTGACGGTTTGTAATGTACTATTTTCGGGTAATAAATCATTGCTATACACGATGTGACGGTCAGCTAGACTGTCGACAGTCGTTCGTGCCTTTTTTGCTACGTTTTATTTGTTCGTGCCTTCGGCACTTACAGTTCGTGCCTTCGGCAATCGCAGTTCCTATCGATACGCTTTAGTATTGCTACGGAGCGAGGCGACGACTTTGATTCAGATGAAACGTATCAAAAGAGGCACCAACGACTGTCGACAGTCTAGCCAATAGCGTCAGGTTATTAGTCTAAATACATTTGTCAGAGGTCAGTTAAAAGTGCACGAAAGTTGTTCATCACTTCTGAGTGTTGTACAGCTAGCAACAATGCCGATGCTCCATGGCAACAACTTGTATGCAATATGATTTCCTATAAGCTACATGATTTTCTGAGGAATTTAAAACACTGTAGTAAACCCTGTAAAAAACAGCATGCATCTCACTCGTCAAATCAACTATGGAATACGGTTCAATCACATGGGACTCATTCTTGTTTAAAGTTGCTCGGGGCCTAATACCAGCTATGCATCATGACACACATCTCATACCACAAAGACCAAAGCAGACAATTAAACCCAGGAACTCTGCAGAATACCAACATAGCAACCATGTGGAAAAGTATAAGACAAACAACTCCAGCTGCTTTCCAATACCACACTCAAATACAAACATTCACAGAACTCGTTTTTCTCAAGAACAATCAGAGACTGGTACAAACTAGAAAATCATTTGGTCGCGGTGACATCTGAATCGGTGGATGTCTTCAAGGCATCCATGCAGTGTGACTAAGTGTTTCGCCCTCCTCTTCTCTGTTGGTTGTAATACCAGTATTGGTTTCTTCAACGTATTTATTCTAATTCTGATGACGCACTAGATTACATCTTTTAAAAAAAATTGCTATTGAGTCATTCATAAAGCAAATTTATGGTTTCTTTTGAAAGATTCTTCTTCATCTTCCTTTCGAGGTCATCGTGAAACCATCACTACTTGTATACAGTTACAGAACTCACTCCAAATTCTAGGCACTTTTCTTACGAGACTGGAAGAATTCTCGAAGCATGTAGGGTGAAACATACCACTGAAATACGATGGTGTGATCACAGGCACCTGTTACCCTTTAGTCCTTTATGTTTCTGATAATGAATGGAATAGGTTATCAATGATATTGACGTATATGGCCAAAAAATATGCCAAAGACATAAAACAGTACAGCTTCTAATAAAACCATGCTAAATTCCAGTAAGAAAGCTGATCATTTACTCTGGATTCCCAGTATTAAAATACAAATAGTTTTGTTTTTGACTTATTTATATATGATCGCCTTGCAGTAACTAAACAATATAAGCATCCAGCAGACCGTTGATTATGCATAAATATACTGGAAATGCCGTTGGCACCTTCAAAATACATATACATGCACGAATTGTGGACTGAAAAAATAACTACAATAGCAACTCGACAAGTCACACATTTGGAACAGCGCCCTCATTTGACCAACACATACACAGTCACCAGTTTACAGTATTATTTTAAAATCACATAACACTTTAATTGAGAGTAATACTACATGAACTCAAGTTGAAGTTACATTTCATACTTTAATTTTCTTCTATTTTGGCATGCAAAAAATAAGATAACAGAAAGGGTGAAAAAACATAGTAATTGGAATGGGTATACATTTTGTATTTGATAATCACTTCTCATATATTCTAGCTCAAATCACAATATGTTAGATATGTTAAAACTACATGTATTTTATACAAATATGTTTCTAAACAGTCTCTAGTACTGATGCCATTTCTTTCATCTGTTTGTAGAAATTCTGAAATGATAAGAAAAAGCATTGCTCTATTAATATAGGAGGACGCACAAATACTTTTTATGCATTTAAAGGAAACGTCACTCTATGTGTTCTGGAGAGTCATTTAATGATTTTATATAACCTACAATTACTTGAAATTTCAGAAAAACAGCAAGTTGATCTTGTGCCTTTATGGGGTATCTTTGCTGTGAGCTAATACATATACAGTATATGTACTTCTTATATACAAAAAAGCAACACATAATTATGAAAGAAAAAACATAGGAAATCTATGAATCACCATATGATACTTACTTGAAATTCAGGTATTGTCATTTCAAATGTCCTTGTGATGTGATGCCCTGATGGGTCTGCTACTGTTATCGTTATGGCAACATAAGGTGAGTTGAGATTTCGACAACTATCGGAACTAATGCCCATGCCTAGTTTCCACTTCAAGTCTACTAGTTGACCAATATTCAACATTTGCTGAGCTGCATCTGATGACAGGATAGCCTGGTTCTGTAGGGAAAACAACAACAACAACAACAACAACAACAACAACAAACAATCAGTTAAAGGATTGATTTTACTTCATCAGATACAAAGGTCATAAATTGTTACCATTTCCTGACTGTCCAATATAATTTATGAAGATACAGACACATATACACACAGAACCAATGATATACAGGTAGTAGACATATGGGTTGACAGACTGGAAGACAGATAGACAGGTAGAGAGATCCACAGCCAAAGACAGAATGAAAGACAACCAGAAAGATAAGTACTGAAAGACAGATGAGAAGATTGACAAAAGTGAACAATGGTACACAGAAAAACAATAACAGATGGGTAGATATATGAATTTGCAAACTGGAAGAGAAAAAAAAAGGTAAATAGCCAAAGACAGAGACAAACAGAAAGATGACCACAGCAAGGTAAAAGAATAGACTGACAAAAATAACAAAACACAGACAGACACAGACATGAGAGACAGACAGACAGACAAGCAAAGTGGTAAAATGTCTACCTGTTCTGCCCATAGTCGTTTGACAACTGTTAGACTGCTATCAGTCCATGCCAATGTACCTCTCAGTTCTCTAGCTAAGATATCTGCTGATGCTTTGGCTCTGGCTGCAGACCTACAGTGGTAGATATAACTCATGCACATAATTATGCTTGGTAAAATGTTTCATTTCCTAGGTTTACGTTTTTATGCAACAAGGCCGTGAATTTGCAATACCCATATTTGGGCAGTAAATGTTAAGTCAGTACAGCCTGAAACCCTATATTTAAGGTGTAATTGCATATAGCTACAGAAACCAAGGATTAATGTGTCAAGTGAAATTTGTATATAGATTTACCTAATTTGCATATTATGTATATAGATTAACCTATTTTGCATATTGCTTACACCGATTAACCTAATTTGCATATTAATTAGTTAATCTCATCATACTTGTGTCATCCATTGTTTTGGTTATAGGTAGAATTGGTATGAAGTTTTTTTGACATCTCTATATTTCTTGAGTTACTTCTGATTTTTCCTCCTATTAAATGTTCTCAAAGTAGATACAAAAGTCGAAGGTTACCAACAGTCTACAGCTAGCAGGGAAAAACTTGGTATGGTTGGGTAAATTGAAACCATAAAAGTTTTATAGGTTTGGCATAAAATGAATCACTTACAACTAACTTAAGATAGATATATATATTTAAACTTACCGGAATAAATATACCAAGGCATTGATAGCTCCCTGTATTGCCTCTTTATTTAAGTCTATGCCTACATTTTCTAATTTCTGAAAAGTACAAACAAAATATAGTGATCAGTAGTATGCTGGTTTCTATACTGCAGTACTCATGAATGAGGACATTTGATTGGTTTAGATGACACTTTGTATCAGTACTCATGAATGAGGACATTTCATTGGTTTAGGTGACACGTTGTATCAGTACTCATGAATGAGGACATTTCATTGGTTTAGGTGACACTTTGTATCAGTACTCATGAATGAGGACATTTCATTGGTTTAGGTGACACTTTGTATCAGTACTCATGAATGAGGACATTTCATTGGTTTAGGTGACACTTTGTATCAGTACTCATGAATGAGGACATTTCATTGGTATAGGTGACACTTTGTATCAGTACTCATGAATGAGGACATTTCATTGGTTTAGATGACACTTTGTATCAGTACTCATGAATGAGGACATTTCATTGGTTTAGGTGACACTTTGTATCAGTACTCATGAATGAGGACATTTCATTGGTGTAGGTGACACTTTGTATCAGTACTCATGAATGAGGACATTTCATTGGTTTAGATGACACTTTGTATCAGTACTCATGAATGAGGACATTTCATTGGTTTAGGTGACACTTACTAGCATTTACAATAGAATGAAGAGAGCAAATAAGTAATTTGTTTACTTCACTGAAACATTAATGAAAACAAACAATGAACAGATTTTGTAAAAAATGTATGATACATTTCCTGAATTCATGAAAAATTAAACTAATGTATACAAAAGTCCTTTTATCACTAACTAAATTGGTTTTGTTATTAGTTGTTAAAAGGTAAAATGTAAAACAAGAAAAACCCCACAAATCTATATACTGGGATATCTAGTTTGACAGGATAAACACAAAGGACTAGCATGTATCATAATTTGTAATAAATCTAACTTACTGTATAAAAATCTGCTACATTCACTGTGCCTATCCTGTACTGTAGAAACAAAAGAACATCTCTACACAACTCTGCCAGTATGTCTTGTGGGATGCCATTGATTGTTTCAACTGCAACAGTGAAACCTGTGAAGATGAAAAGTTATCTGAGTGTTGTATTATTATATTGTATTATTTCATATTATATCATATCATATTGTACTGTATTACAGTATGGTTTCATATATTGTACCATATTTATCATATCATATCACATTTTGTATCATACCATACCATAATATTGTATCATATCATATCATATCATATCATATATCATGTCATATCATATCATAATATATCACATTGTATCATTATACCATATCGTATTACATTGTATTATACCATACAGTACTGATCACTGTATTGTTATTGTACCATACTGCATTGCATTGTTGTACCATACTGTATTGTATATTTTATATCATATATCAAACTTCAATTCAAAGGAACACAGCAGCAAGGAGCAGGCACACTACAGTTTTGTCAAAACCATTTTGGAAATCATACTTGGGAACCTTGGGAAATAGGGAGCATTGATGATGTGCTGTAATGATGAAAGGGAAGTAGTCCTGCTCGTACACGAAGTAAGTCGGGACTGGATAATCATCCCGACATAGTCCCTTCTGGTGTAAATTGGAGTATGTCAGAATCGCGTCCAGAACTTACTGAGTTACTCTGCAACTTGCAAGCAGGGCAGAGCGCTGGGTCGACTCAGTTGTGGACAATGCAGAGGATCGAAATACTGCACAGTTGGGTAATACGAGAACAGTTGTTTCCGCCTAAAATGCTACCATTTAACCCACTCAATTCATTTGTATTATGAAATTAAAGGAAATTCTCCTACGCACTTACCTTCAGGTACTGACTGCAACACACCCGCCATGCCAGCTGACCTCTGAACCCAGCACATGACCTGTCAGGTGATTATAAATACAGCAACACTGTCCCCAGTGATCGATTTGAGGCACTTACATCGAAGGTTGTGATTAGTCAGTTCACAGCTCCTTAGTCCTGCTTGCATACGGAGTAATCCGGGACTCGATTCTGACAATTGTCCCTCCTATTTCAAGTCAGTAATACATACTCGTGCACCGTCTGTAAGCAGGACTAACAGCTCCTATGTTGACACTGACCATGGATGTATTAGGGGAGATACATTTACACTAAGCGATGCAATGGCATACTAGTTCTGAACCATTTCAGCACGTACTGTTATGAATTTTTCCCCTTTCGTATGCTAATTAGTCTTTCTCAAGAGCCAATCAGAGAGCACTTTGTAAATGCTTCACATCACCTCGATCACGTACGTGTTTGCATTCATACCGCAGTGAGTATACTGTATAGGGCCCAGTGAGGATGTATATGTAAAGTATATATACGCCAAAATATTGCTCCATGTCATAGCGACATGGGGTATTGATTATGATTGTTTGAAATTTCTCAACATTATTTTCAAAATTTAACAGTTTTTAATACCTATGTAACCATGACTATAAAGTAGAAGTAAAATTAATTTAAGATCAAGTGACACACAGCAGTTCTGTGGTGGTCTGCTGTGCTTCCAGTTGAGTAAAACAGTACTCGTGACGAATTTCCGTTTGGTCAGACGATAGTTTCCATGTTGGAAACTGTTTGAAGTGTAATGAGTTCCTATTGATCCATATATGTGTATGGTAGACAATCAAATGTTCATTATCTAATTGGTGTTACAATGAAACATTGCTGTCAGGGATTCTCTTGTTGCCATGGTAGCATAATTGACAGCGATGTGTTAGCAAAGCATTGAAATCATTTCTCAAACACCGTTCAATGGAAAAATGACTATTCCAGCATTGTATAGCATAAATCATGTATGCCATAATGCTTGGTGGTTGCCTGGTTTAATATTTATGATGGTTTCAAATTACAAATACATCTTCCAAATTTTGTAAAGTCCAGTACAGTAAAGTCATCAACTTTTCCACACTTTAATTGTTTAATGGTAATGAACCTTAGTTCAGTTGCCCTATGGTGAAAATTCTATTCTACAAATTTTATCATTTTTAAGTTATATATCCACTAGAGATATGAAATTCTTGAAACCGAGAGATCTAAAAAATAACAGAATAATGATATCTATGTTTTGGTATATCTCTACGTGCAATAAAACCCTGTTGTATCATAGGCATGATGAAGAGGCTGACAGGCTGAAATTTGAGTTATGAACTAATAGTTACTTCATGACTCGCAGCTCACTTGCATAGATGTTGTTATGACGGCTTCATGAGCACCTGTCATTTATCCAAATATTGTGTCTACAATGAGACACAACTCCTAGACAGCTTCACAATGACTAGACTGCTATATGCTATTATAATCATGCATGTCTGGAGTTATTAGTTCCATAAAGAAAGCAATGCAAGACATCGATATATCAAATTGCCAATAGAGTTTTAAGGCTTCAGTGTACATGCATTTATTTACACAAGAGTATGAAAGGGAGATTAGATGAATTCTCTATCTTTAATGATTGTAAAACTCATGACAAAAATAACGAGTTCTTGATCATATGCCTTTATAGAGGTTTCTTTCTACCTATGTGATAATATCATCAATAGCCTAAAGCTCCTACTGGCCATTATGCAAAGTATAATGTCAACACACAGACAGACTCTGTTAAGTATCTTCCATTCAAATTGAATCGTCTAAATTGAATATACTGTACCACATTTACTATAAAGCCATTCCACTCTACCACTGTTCATTTATACATGCTTAATACACCTCATCTGTGTTCACAATTTCAATATCTTTATCACATTTCATAAATTTAATATGTTCGCATAATTGTCTTTTGATATCAACACATTAAAATAATGAGTGTTGAGCAAATAAAGAAATGTACAAACATTTGCAGTCACTTGAGTTTGATTTTATTCAACAACTAATATTTAAAGATTACTGACATTTTTAGTTGGCAACCAGTCCAAAGTTGACAGTCTAACAGGTACAATTGATTACTGCAAGGAATTTATTGTCAGTCCATTGCTCGTAACTTTGCCAGACTAACAGGAAAAATTGATTACAGCTAGGAATCTATTGTGTCAGTCCATTGCTCATAACTTTGCCAGGCTGACAGATATACATGTACTTGATTACAGCTAGGAATCTATTGTGTCAGTCCATTGCTCATAACTTTGCCAGGCTGACGGATATACATGTACTTGATTACAGCTAGGAATCTATTGTCAGTCTAGGGTGGTTGATATTTTTCATTTCTTTTCTATATATGTTAGGTGTCCACTGTCATACTTTTTTAAAAACATTATCTATTTACATCTTATTCACATCTCTTGCTACAATATGACCTATCATAGTTAAATAATAACACAGCCAGCGAGGGCAATTTCAGCGAGGGCATCATCAAAATGTTGGTAGAGTGCCAGCCTGAGGGCAGGCATGAAACTGTAATATTGCCTAAGTGCATGTGTTATTAATTTATTACATCGTCCACTCATTCACATAGCTACTCTTCATTCATCATCATTCGTTATCAATAGAAAAGTTTCCCATTGATGGTGCATTTCTAAACTGTGGATAACCATCGAGTACGGACATGGCATTATTTGTAGGAGCTTGATCAGCTAATCTGTAATTATCTTTATATAGCTTGTATGTCTCACTGTAGTGTCTTTGTCATCTCAAGCTTGCAACATTGGATAAAAAAATGCGATTAGATGTGTAACGGTCGGAATAACTCCAGCAGGCAATAGTGCAGGGCAAAAGTCTATTTAAAGAACGTCATGTTATTCGATTTTGACCAATGACAGCTTGTGTAAGAACGTCAAGGTGTAATAATATGTTATGAATCATACACTTATTGCAATGCATTCATCGTACGTATGGAAAACATACAACATTGACAATCATAGCAACTATTGAGAGGGTGGATACTTGACGTAAAAAGAAAATGCTAATCTCAAATACCATGAAATATGGTAAATACAACAAATCATGCCTTTGCCTTGATCAGATTTTAATCTGATAACTCTCACAATGAAACAACCGAAAGATTGTAGGAGTAAAGAAAAACTTGACTTTTAATAGAGACAAAGAGTTACTGAGTACAACTTGACATGGACATGTAGAGAAGAGCAATGATGTACATGTACAGAAAATATTATATTTAGCCATAGGGGTAAACAGAGAGTATAGGTATTAAGTACATAAACCTGCATGAGATCAATACAAGATGTGAAATAATTGGAAGATATCAGTACGTACCACATGTGGCCATTTGTATAATACTGGCTTAGATAGATATTGAACAGTGACAAAAGTTTAATTCCTACGAGTATTTCTTCACTATAACTCACTTACAAATATCAAGAATTTGTTGCATGCAGGACACTCATTTGTGACCGATATGTTTTGACTGTTTGCATATCAACATAAATAGATATCAGGTTCACATCCCAATCTGATTGAAATCTGATGTATTGTACTCGTCCCGATTTCTGTTTGGCTGTTACGTTTACTATTGTTTGTTCTTTTGTGAGCACTCCTTGCATACATCTGACACAACACCATAGGCTTACCTGTACTAAATCTTGCACTTATGAGTAGCCAATCAGAATCAGTCTTACAATATATACACTCAATGTTCGAAATTGAAAGAAAGAGAACCACCAAACAATAATGATAACATCGTTGTCTGCACTCTGTGCTCATGCCCTTTTTGAACAGAGCGCTATGAAGAACTGTACCCGTATGTTTCGGCACATTACGTGTTCTCATTTGTTGAGTGAATTAACTCAGCGATGAGATTTGGTATGGGAACGCCTATGGTGTGGTGTCAGATGTATGTAACAAGCACTCACAAAGAACAAATGACAGTAAACATAACAGCCAAAAAGAAATCGCGAAGTGTACAATGCATCAGACTTTAATCAGTTTGGTTCACATCCCTACTGTTCAGTAACTACTGGTGGTTTCCAGCACTGTTTGCAACACTGTAAACATTGGATGGAAATCTGAACCTATACTATACAGATAAAACTTTGACATACAGACCATTCAAATAGAACACATCAAAACAATAACACTCTGACTCAAAAAACACAGAAACAGACAAAACACATATTTTTTGGAGAAACCAATAATTAATTAATCTCTTTCCTACACAAAGCTAGATATATACAAGGTACACAGTCACTTTTTGAAAATTCCACTGCAAACAAGAACAATTTCATAATAATGACAAGAATTGGGTTTTGTTTGATGGCTTCTTTAACCAGGTTTTAACTTAATCTTACGTGTTTTCAGAATCTGTATACTAAAGTATAATACTTATAAAATGACGAAATAGGGATTTTATGTAAACCTTTGAAAATTATTAAACAACAGTCTCCATAAGTATAAATTAGGACCATGTGATCTGATCTTCAAACGTCCCCAATGTTAATATTGAAATATTTGAATGACCTTACATATAAAATATTAATATTCAATGTGTATCACAAAAATATACAAAATATTAATATTTAATATGTATCTGTGTCTTTAGAGAAGGAAAGGCAAAACAAATTCAAAATATTAATCTTCAATATGCATCTCAAAATATGTCATTGTAGAAGTCAAAAAAAAAGTGTTACAAATTGAACACAGAACGACAATACAACAGTGTAGCTGGACAGAACTGGGCTATATATAGTACAACTGTACAATGGGTTGCTTTGTGTGTTAGGGTGTTATAGTCTTTAAGTAATACTTTCTATCTAGTACAGACTAGTCTTCTTCATAATCCTTAAGAATTCTGCTTCATTGATTTCACCATCTCCATCTCGGTCTGCTTCATCAATCATTTCCTGACAGTTGGGAAAAAAAAACGGAGCATGTCAATTCTGAATACAGTTCCTGAGGCAAGCAATGCATGAATTATTCCAGTGAATAGGGGGTACTCTATGCAATGTAATAATCTCTTGATTGCTATAATTTGTTCAAATACTAAGAACTGCTGCCACTATTGGAAATATATGTGTTATTTTAAAATACTTTTATGTCCGTAAATCTTCCATACTTTAAATCATTGCATAATCAGTGGTAGCCTAAGTGGGCTACTAGCTGCAAAGGACCAGCTGCAAATTATGGTAGCCCCATAACAAGAATTGTAGTCTGTGGACACAGGACTACTGTTAATTTCGAGCCCTGAAATCTGAGTAGAAAATATTGACGACATATTTGCTCAAACAAGCATTCAGTGTGGATAGATCCATTCATTACTACTGAACAAAACTATGATTTTGACCGACTTGCGAGGATTATTCTTTTGTTTAGGACCAACTTTTTAGATAGCTTTGTCTGAATTGTTTTCCTCTACTCAAATATGTGTCATTAAAATGGTTGACATACATAGATACATACTGCAACATTTAAACCATAGTAATTTGTCTTTTTTTTTATTTAGGCAACTTATAGTAACTTATATGACAAACTGAAAAATATTCCTTACAGGAATGCTTACCTGAACTGTGTTAATTTATAATTTATACATCTTTGTAAATAAATTCCTTCTTTTCCTGACACGACATTATTTTGACTTGTCATTTGTAAACATCCTTACCTGCAATTCTTCATCTGTGAGATTCTCTCCAAGTTCCTTGGCAACTCTCTTGAGGTTCTTGAATGAGATTTTACCAGTTTCATCATCATCAAATAGTCTAAATGCTTTAAGGATCTCTTCTTTTGAGTCTTTCTCACTCTGTAAACAAACAAATAAATAAATAAATGCATAAACAAACAAATCAATGATTTGTATTTGTAAGACACAAATTAACTTTCATTCAGAAGAAAAGCATAAACAATACACTTCTACCAACAATATTATTTTATTTAAACTTTGACATATATTGGGAAGACCACACAGGTGACAAACTCCTATAACATGGACTCTGTGGGTTTAGTTTTAATGAAGGAAGAAATTGGAGTGACCAGGAAACACTTTCTTTTTTTGGTAGAATCAAACTGAAATATATACACCTGATATGACTCAAATAAATCTATATCTTTGGCAGAGGCATATCAGGTACATATATTTTCCTTAGTTTCGTTGCAAATATAGTGCATGTCTCAAGAAAATCTGTTGACAAATTTCTAAAATTGCTACTATTTCTGCAATAAATCATTGCTACCAGAACCGATGAAAATGGGTATTCAGAAACTCATCAGTGGCAATTCTACACATTGCAAATGGAAAAAATGTTTTTACAAAATCCTGTGCACAGGAGAGATTTGTCTGACTTTAAGGAGATGAGGTCCAACAGTACAAATCAGAGAGAGTTGTGGGTAAAATATTGTACAGTGACGTGTTAAATACTATACTTTGAAAGTAAGACCATATTGTGACTGATAGCTTCAACTGTATGTGCACAACATGGCTGACAGCAGTATTTTGTAATGTATTATTCATAACCAAGTACTTTTGTCCTGTAGACATCTTGATATCCCAAGTGATACAAAGAATCATATCTCGGTACTGAAAGCAGTGTATATCCTCTGATAAGCAGCCTGAACGCAGGAATACACGTATACTGTAAATTATTAAAAAACCCCACATTAGGCAAGATTTATAACATTTTCACTTGTTTACACTGTAAAATACATCTGGTTTGAGACACCTAATATATTTCATGCTATAGCAGGTTCTATCATTGTCATTTGTTGATGATGAAAACAAGTTAGACTAATCCATTAGGGCTGACAGTACACCCACAGTTTCATTCAGCTGTCCATGTTTTAGTCTGTATCCAATTTCAAAGATTAAAACTGATCAGTATATCAGAGCGATATCAGTGGAATCTCTTCCATAGATCATCATCTTACAATTTGAAGACAGTAAACCTGACAAAGAATGTTGGCTGACTACTCAAAATCTTGCCAATATTTCTAATACTACCAAACATGAGTAACTATAGCCTAGGGTTTTAATTTATGTGGCATGAATTCTTTACATCGCACACTACGTTTTTGTTACAGATTACCTAAAACAAAATAAAGGCACTGATAGCATGCAAGCATATAAAATGATACATTTTATCTCACTGTGAACACAAATCAACATCACTGTCAGATGAAACAAAGAAGATTCAAACACAAACTGTTCATTTGTGTTAACAGTGAGATAAAATATAACATTTCATGTACATGTGTATGCTATAAGTGCCTGTATTTTGTTTGTGTCATTTGTAACAAAAAACACTGTGTGGGATGTAAAAAACATCACATCACCTAATTGAAACTCTACAGTTACTCTGGTTTGGTAGTACATTGTCTGGTTTGCAAAAAAATTGTATCAACATTGCTATACTTTCTTTGCCTACCATATCTCATGAGAATGTTGCCAAATCATGTCTAGTGTAGCTATTTAATGCATATTCCAACACCACAAATAACAGGATCATATTCATAACAAATCATTTACAATGGAACAATCAAGGAAAAATGAATGATCTAAGTGGCCTTGTCACTATGAGTCGCTAGATGAGTAGTGATAAACCCTTAGGTCATGAGTATTTTTCTTGGCTGAATGAGGAAAATTATTGGGGAATAATATAATCATATCACCTCTTGAAAGCATAACTTATTAAATATTGGGAAAAACTGGCAATTTGGAATGTTTTTTTTTTACCCATATTTCGAGCACCTCAGAATCAGTGATATAGAGCGACCAAGGTATATAATCCATATTTTCGTTTCAAAGACAATAATTTGGCTTCTCAATACTATAATCTATCAAAGTAATGGTATCACTCACCAAGAAAACATCGGTAGCAATCCTTATAAGTTTTCTTGTCAAGTCAAACAAGGAATATAGCAATGTGGATAAGATTTTATTGACCCCAAACGATTGTGCTGTTCAAGTTAACTATATTTTAATTGTAAAAGTACAAGTCTGATTATCTCAACTACAAACAGTTAAACTGAAACATTTACATCCAAGTAGCGAAAAGTTTAGCAAAAATTGAGGATATAAAATAATGTTCCTTTTGTAGATTATTAATTTATTTTTTTAAAAACAGAATATGGTAGATGGATGGGCAACAATGTATTACATGACAAAAACAAGCATATCGTTAAACCCCTTGAGAATGTATAATTGATATGGACAAAGACCAACTTGGGTTGTTATGGAAACCAATGTAACCAATATGGCCTCCTCATAGAAGATGTAAATGTATTATCTCAACAATTCAAATTATCTTTCTTTCCTTCCTTGTACATTGTACTCATATGTATTGTGGAAGTTTCATGTTCTCCATATCTATAGAATGTCTTATCTATAAAATGACAAAATTACTGCAGTGACAACTAAATACGTTTGGCTCAAATTGGAGATAAATATAGGGAAAGGTATGTTTTTTGTTGTCTATGATTACTTGTCAGGATAACAGAATGAATTGTTCACATTATGTACTTGGGATAATAGTTTGAAATTGTCAGTTAATGTCAATACACCGATTTTCTCCATTATAACAATAGTTGCAAGTCAGCCTGTGGCATCTAAGAATATATATGACGCATTTCCACTGCATACACTCATGCCCTACAGACGGCATCACCGACATTTACGTTGATAAAGCTACAATGACGTAAAGTTTATGCACAATACATTTCAAATAGAACAAAACTATCACAGTTTCATACATCCTCAAGATTTTGTTCTCATAAGAGTTTTGAACTTTTCTCATACTGGGTAACTATGTAAGCTGACTAAAAATGCACTACTATATTCAAAAAAAAATATTCATAGCATAAAGAAACATTGTAACTTCATTTCTCTGTTGGTAATGTTCCAAAACGATGGAATATTTTCCTATAAATCCTTCATCTTATTCTGCTGTAATAGCAGGCTTTGGATGTAGCAGTTAATTCAAAAGGCTTCTATTTTCTTGTGACAAAACAAATGTTGACATTGAAACCATTTCTGTAGTACATAAGTGAATTTTGCGAGATCTTACATTTTATTATTTTACTGTATATCCAGCATGATTTCAGACAAATATGTACTTGAAACTTTCTCTATTATATTTCAATACATAGTAGTCATTTTCAATAAGATGTGTGCTGTCATCCGAGACTCATCTTCAGGATTGTCAGCTATCAAGTGGTTAGTTTGTGTTCCATGTATACTACTGTAGTCTAGTTTCAAAGCGCTGGATAGGTTTGATTACAAAATAACCAGATCTGTATGTAGGAGTGTGATGCTCATTTTGACCCTACCATACAACACACGTTTTTCAGGTACCTCCGTTTTCCTCTTGCTTTAACACTAGGACTCCAGGGTGCTGCTCAGTGGGGACCATTTAACAAATTTTTAAATTCATTTGTACTGATAAAGAATATTATTATAACTGGCTCCCTGTGGCATAGTGGTTTAATAGAACTCAGGATTACCAGTCAGGAGGTCATGGGTTTGAATCCTGTAGACAGGGGATTTTCCTATGACTGATCCAAAACAAGGGTGTGTTCGACAGACTTGATGGGCAGGCTGTATTACTCAGTCATATCTCTCACTCACAACATGAGAATGAACTTGGGGGGACTTCTTGAGTAATGACGTGAACAGTTGGGGACAATTTACTCACACAGAGCATGCAGGTGCTATGTTTGCCGGGCCTGGATGACTCCGGCATAGCCTGTGGACTGACTGGGAAAGCCTTGATAGTTCCATAGTGATGTGATATGAAGCATGCAACATAATCCTATCACATAGTCCCAAACCTGAATGGATTTTTGTAGAAATGTGCCATTGTGCTTATGTGTGTATTTATTTGTCTGCATACAAAGAAAATCACTGGGTGCAATTCCTAGCACAAAATTAAAAAAAGAAGAATATTATTCTAATATAATATAACTCACCATTTTAGCTGTCATTAATGTTACAAAGTCATTGAAGTCTATTGTTCCAGAACCTTCTTTGTCAATGTTTTGGATCATATGTTTGATTTCTTCTTTTTTAGGCTCAAAGCCAAGTGCCCTCATGGCAACCTAAGAAAAAACAAGAAAGAGTACAAACTTTGATAAGACATTTGTTTTATATCACAGTAAATTACTTTCTTTACAAGCTGACTGACATCTGGTTTATAGTGTTGGTGGAAAGAATGCTCTGGTTTGCCAGAATGATGTTCTAAAGTTTCAAATTTTCATAATTTGGAATGTTGATATCTCATATGTACCTATGATAATCCTTACTGGAAGAAAAATACAAATAAAACAATAAACATGCATATATTTATACTTTTGTTTCATAATCATTACCTATTGATTACTACCATACCTGCTGCCTCAATAATGTCAACAGATGCTGTCTTATCGTGTACATGTATGTAAATATTGTTTTTCAAAAACACAGAAGAGGAATTTTTAATCTTTGATAATATAACCTACAATGGTTACAAATTCATTCAAGTAAAAAGACTTGAAAAAATGCAGAAAATATCACTGTCTTTTGTCTCAACTTCTTGTGCAAATTTATTCTACGTCAAATGGATTTAAATCTCCTACCTTGAGTTCCTTGACATCTATAGTTCCTGCACCTTCAGCATCAAAAAGATCAAAGGCTTCTCGGATTTCTTGTTTCTGTTCTTCTGTAAGTTCTGGTTTAGGTCCTGTCCTTTTCTTCTGTGCTCCCAAAGCTGATCTTTTGTATGATGATGCCTGAAACGACAACACAGAAAGATGAAACTTGACCAAATCAAGAGAAAATATTACCAACAGTCTCTTGTTATACAAGATCATTCTTGAAGAAGTATCCCTAATTTGATGTGTCTGGTAGCAAGAAGGATCATCATCTCAACCTTTCTGATAAAAATCATAAATCTCAAATAGGAAAGAGGAAAACTATTGAGGAAAAGCAATATCACCATGGTTAATGAGTCGGCAAGAAAGTAGTATTGTTGAATGCAACAGTCTACTCAGTGAGATAACGTATTGCCTATGATACATGAAAGTCTAATCCATCTCTCAATATCCTTAGACTTAACCACTTTGTCATGGGGTAAGATGATCAAAACTGGATGGGGTTTGTGACAAAATCTGTCACGTTCATACTATGGAAAGAGTGTTGTATGTGTAACCATTATCAAGATAAATATACATTCCATCTTTGTAAGTACCAGCCTTAGAGCATTCAAAACTATTATACAAATAACTAAAAAATTGAAATTAAAAAAAACACCATAATAAACATTGCAAACCCTGTTTGCCATAATAGAATATCTCTGCAGCACTACTGTATCTATAACTTCCTTGCTGATGTTATGACTTTTATCACATATGATGCATCCTTCGTGATTTTCACAAGGATCACTAAAAAATTCATTACACTGACACAGTGACAGAAATTATTGTGATACTGTTTGTAAGTTTACACATTGATGAAAATGGTTTCAAAATGAAAGAATGGCATTTTGAGCAATTTCACTGATCTATTGTAGCAATCTTATATTGAGGAACAATGCGACTAGCATACATGTACATTACATTTACTCCCTACTGATACAAAATACAAATCAAACTGCAATAAACTACGATGATGTTGTTCGGTATAAAGAGTACTGAATGCAGCAGTATGGCGCAAGGTTAATAGCATGATCTGTTCCTGGCAACCTGGGAAGGTAGGCTTAGTGTCCACAAGCTTATATTGAGGAACATTTGGCACATTATGTTTACCCCCTCCTGTTTCAAAACACAAAACACAAAGCAAACTGCGGGAAACCATGATGTTTAATATTAGTTATGATTATGAATGCAGCAGTATGTGGTACGTCAATAATATGATTGATTTGTTACTGGCAACCTAGAAAACTAGTCCAGTGTTCCCAAGGTGATGCGTTCACCTACATGTTTCTTAGTAAGTTAGATGATTTCTAATTTTCTGTATTTTCTGAACTTTCTAAACAAGGCCATCAGTGCTCTCTAAGGAGATGGTTCTCTTGTTACATGTACTACATTTATATAGAATATCAACTCATGAGTCAGAGTGATAAACATGTTTTGTATATGCTGACCCTTAACAATTAGCCCTATGATTCTGAAGAAGTCAAGTGATTAGGATGGCACAAATCAAGGCAAATCATGAAAAGTAGAAAAGTCAACAGAAATGGAAAACAGTCAAACTGGTAAATGATGATTATACTATATGACGATTTCAACAAGTGTTATGTGAAAATCAAATCCCTTGAAAGTCAAATATTCCACAATCATAATTCGTATTGACAGTTTGATAAAAAAGGAAGAATTTTCTATCAATTCGCTCTACAAATCAAAATGTAACAGCATGAACACTTGTCTAGAAACTATACCGTATAGTTTAATATAGTAACGTATAGCAGATGTGTAGTTTCATTTTCTAAGCAACTTGTAGTGACAAGGCTCCATAGGTCACTCGTATTTTCCTTGGCTGAACGCAGAACAATATTTGGGAATAATATTTTATGCAACCAGTTTTAAAATATGCAATACATAATAACTGTAATATCATACCTGTAATACATTTATCTGATATGATATTTTTAAAATCAGGATACATTTAAACAACCAATAATTAAAACTAAGATTCCAATTTATGTGTGAAAACAGTTACAGAAAACACTGACTGAGAACAAAAGAACAGTCCTATCATAATTTAATCCTCATGGCTCCTTTGACAAGATTGCATTCCAGTTTTTCCCAACTTGTAGTTTTTTTGTGTGTACAAACAAATACCCCTCTGGTAGAACGATGATTAATACAAGAACCTGGGATTGATTGAAACCAATAAATACATGCATAGAGCACAGATTAATTAAACTGTATACAGCAAATGAAACAACAAATGCCAAGGCCTTGTTTGTAACTCAATAAATTGCAAAAAGATTAATAACTTCTTTGCACATTTTTTAATAGCTGCTTTTTGCATGTATTGAGTTACAAACACAGACTTGGTCTATGTTGTTACACATTGATTTTCAAGTAGGAAGCCATGAAAAATTGTTTTATATATTAAAAATCCCTAAAAATCCCCAATCCTAATCCATATGGCCACTTTAAACATGAGTTGTGATCTGAAATGAGAAACTTACTTGAGAATAATATTATGTGTAATGAAATGCCCAATACAGTTGTATATGGTATTTGATGAAATACCTTCATTTGCAGACTGAATTGAGTGGAAATAAAAACAAATGGTGCATGTACACATTTTTAAGTGCCCATGTATCCCCATGTCATGGAGTAATGTTGATGACTTCTTGGTTTTATGGGCGCCAACAGTTTTCTAACAAATTCCAATAAAACTGATTTTCACGCAGGCAAATGAACTTATACTTAGCAACAACATCTTTATAAAATTCACACAAAAAACACACGTCTACATAAGTGACTATGGAGCAATCCAATTTGTGCCTACTTTGCTGCTGCCTTCAAGGACAACACAGTCTTGAATTCTATGCATGCACAAGTGATTTACTGGTTTTTGAAATGAGATGCAATCAATTTGATATTCTCACTTTCCACTGCCCATTTTCTCACTCGTATTGCACTGTGGATTAATGAAATGGGGCATGTACCCAACAGTGATCATGATTCATGGATCAACTTTGATCTATTCAATTTCACATTAGTATAAACATTAGTCAACCAAAGTCATGATTAAAATATTAAATACATATTCAATACTTTTCATTTTGCTGAATTTTACCTCTTTATCTCTGTCAATGATACTGTGTCCCCTGGCTTGATGTCTGTATGTAAACAGTCATCAATAAGGTAAACAGTCATCAATAACTTTTTTTGAATAAGGTAAAGTTTGCACCCAATTACATATCAGTCAGCAAATTATAAAACTGTATGGTGTTGATCTCGTAATCATACATGCCCTCATCAATTACAACAAACAAAAATAGGTGAAAAATAAACAAGTTACGAAAAAATACAGTAACCATACATCCCAGTTCTAGTTACTTGAATTTTACCAATACCATTATTTTCATATTGTTAAAAAATTATCAGCTGGATGATTTCACGTTGCCTTAAAATGAAATACATCATTTCTCACCAGCTTAAAATTTTGAATTCATGTCATAAATAATGATGATGTGTAATCATGATGAGTACACATTCCCTGGATTCCTTCAAGATAAAGAGAGAAACATATATATTTCATTTAAATTTCAAAGAGAGTGTAGTGTAGTTATATATTATGTATTTATTCAACTGCCTATTTGTAAAAAAAATCAATAATGTTAGTATTACCAGGATCTCCTGATACTTACTTTTGGGTGATGAGATATGTACATACATATATTTTAATATCATGTGTAATATTGTGCCAGTGAATACTTGGACGTACCTCACCAAGTCATAATAAGTACATTTTGCTAAGCTCCAGGCATTGAAAGAATATGTAAATGTCATATCATCAGTAACACATGTATATCTCCAGGCTGCTAATGGCAAACCTTATTACTAACATCACATGTCATCATGTGTATGGACTGGGGGAGTGGAGAATAACTGAAAATAACACTGAAATAACTTCCAAGGATTCAAAACTGACACAAAAGATTCAATTTCACAAAATTCATGGGTTTCTCTGCAGAGATTCCAACAAAGCATTGACCCGAGACTGAACCCCAGGTTGCATGTACAAAGACTGCAGCTGTAGTTTGAATTAAAGTTGAGAATCTATACATTCTTACTCCTTTACACTATTTGGCAATGCCTCTTTTTTTTTAAATTACAGCTTACTCTCAAAACTTCTATAGAGATGTAGCTAACTTAAAATCAGCACTGTAAAGCTATGACGTACAGATGTAGTCACTCACACTATGGCAAGAAGCCACAAACACAAAGTTTGATAATGGCTCTGTTGCAAGCATCAGAGGTAGCTCAGTATGGTATGTCTTGTTCCTTTAGAGACTCCTAACCAGCTAGCTGACACATCACGACTCTGAGTCTTAACAAATAATTACGTTGACATGATGTACGTGCTACATCAGGTGTATTAAAGTCATTTCAAGACTGCCATTCATTGTTGTGAAGAAAACTAATTACAGACATTTGGTCTATGAAAATCCTAGTATCAACTAAGACCTTTAGTGTAATAACAAAAACAGAAATAAACCTTCTTTACTAGCCTATAATTCTACTGGGTCTGAAATCAATCTATTTGATTAGACTTCTACATGATACATGTGTAAATCTACCCATTGTATGCTGTGTATGAGTGATTCTTTATCAATTACAGGTACACAGAAATAATATACTTCTTTCCAATGACAAGATAAGATAAAGTAAAAATTTGTATAGCGCCAAAATCAAAAAAGCTACTTGTTCAGAGGTACTTCCATAAAGCATAAAAAGGAACACAAAGTCTGTCTGCAAAAATACACAAACCAAAACTGGGATTATTCTACGTACTGTAAAAACAAACAAAAGAAAATGTCATGATCTTTTTATAAGCTTAAATTTGTACAATGTAGTTATAATTCACAAAAACAAATATTCTATATGAAAGAATAATACATATGCAATAAGTATAAGTGGTGTATGCATGTAAAAATAGACATTGTATAAAAGCTAAAATATACAAGGTAAATTATGTACACTCTGAATTCAGAACTAATAAAGATATGATTTCACAGCAAGGAAATGTTTTTGGTCATATGGTATAAAAGGGATTAATTCAACCACAGTACGACAGTCTGAATAAGACATGACTTATTATACTCTTATTTATTTATACTTGATATTTGTATAGTATTATTAGTATGCACACACATTTTTACAATTCAACATATCTTAATGCATAGTTTCTCACAAATATTTTAGAGGAAAAATTCATATGCAATTTAAAACTGGCAATATAACAACAAACAAAATTATGGTATGTGTGATTGATAGTAATACTGTAGATTACAAAAAAATAAAACAATACATTTCCGTCACAAAATTTGTATAATCACCAAAAAAAATCATAAATTAATACTGAACTGATCAGAAATACTAGTAACGTCCAGTAATCTTGTACTTTCTAAGAAAAATGAAATATAACACTACACAAACAGATTGAACAGCTAAATAAAATTTCTGGTGAAAATGTGATCTCATAATTTTACAAGTAATTAGTCAAATTTAGGCTGCTGATGGACAATATTAAATGATGGATGACAGAAATGTATGCAAATATTATATTGCAATGGGTACATAATAGATTAAATTTTAGCAAAGAGATATGTGATAGTATATTTGAGTCCCTGGTACCAGGCAGAGTATTATCAACTTATCAAGTAGTGAAATTTACCTTTATGACATTGGTATATGTGAGATACATGTATGTAATCTGTGATGTTCCTCACCATGAGCCGAGTCCTGAACACCGGGCACAATACTAGGATAAGGATTGAGTAACAAAATTTACCTTGAAGATGACAGTATTTTTGCTTTAAAGGTTGGGGAACCCCAATAACAGAAAGGCGGAATATGGTAAAATGGCATATTTTCCAAAACAATATACCTGTAATTTCTGTGGGAAACCTAGTAAAATGACTGGGGAACTCAAATAGATTTTACCTGCTAACTGCAGCCCTTAAACAAACGCATTGGATGAGCCACATGACAAAGATTACAAAGTACAGTTGTGCATGTCTTTGCCATTTCAGTAACTAATGTCAATTTAATAACTAGCTACCCACTAGTCAACTGTAAAATATTCACATCTTTGTACATGCTTTGCTGGCTACAATTGGAACACTTCTCCTTGACATCATGTCATAGAAGGATTTAATATTGTTTGAAAAGCTTTGGATTTGACACATAGCAACCAATTCAAATGGTGTTATCCAAGGTTATGTAGGTACATTGTATGCAAACTCAGCATTACACCATGCTTGTATATTACGATCACATCATTTACCAGTAGGTCAGTAATAAATATGCTGAATGGCTACTTCAGTTTATTTCTCTTATGTTTTATAATTTTGAACTAAAGTTGTCTGTGTAACGTCATCATTCAGCTTAGCTTGTTAACTGGATAATATGGTGACAAGAAATCAAAACTATGTCTCTTTCTCTACCCAGTTGATTATTTAGGTATATAATGAGGTAAACATGTACAATATGATGAAGTACAATTTACAAAGGTGGCAAATTGAAATCCTTGAGTTCGTAAATCAAATTTGAAAACAAGCAAATGCATTTGTATTTGTGTAAGGATAATTTTCCTAAACCTAATCAAACTATGTGCCAACCAGGTCTGAACTAAACATTCCATGGGACATCAACTCCACACTGTCCTGTGCAAAATAACTGAAAGGTGTTTCATACAGTATCAAACACAATTAGAAGAGATGTCAACATTTTCTCTATGGTACCAGGCACTGAACATCTTATAAACACAAATGTCAATTTGTAGACATTAAAGATTTCAATATACAAACATATGTCATGAGAAACACATGGTTAAAATTGATTATTCAACTGTGGTAAAAATATGGTGACCACAGTTAAATTGCAACATTTCTGGGGATTTGTACATTCTCATCCTATGCTACAAAATGGTGTCTTTTTTATACAACTTACATCTGTATAAAGTGATACTATTTCTCTTGTATCTTTCTTAGAATCTCGACAGAGTTATTGTTATATTTATTAATACACATGTTTTGACCTTGAAACTCGACACTTTTGCGTGAAGAATCCATGTCTCAACATGTACCGTCTTGAAAGAATACGAGAATGAATGAACACTGAAATAGCGGTGACACACTGCACTGTGATAACATTGGTTCAACCGTTAGTTATGTCAAGGCTGGATAAAGTCTACATAAACTATCTACAAGTAGCTCATACACTTTGAAGATACACTACTCTTTAATAATTCACATCTCTACTAACCATCGGGGCTGAGAATCGTCATTACAGTTACGCTTTTTGTTATTTTGACGAGGGAGAGTACACTCGGACAAGTACGAGCATGCATGGAGTATCGAGTTCGGTGCGTTGAAATGTAACGTAATCGAAATACTAGCGCGCTAGAAAAAAAAATATTTTCACAATCTACGAAAACCGACTGGCTGGTTTCTCGATGCTTTCACATATTTAGAGTTTCATAGTTATTGTAGGACTGAAATTGTGAGGAAGCCCTGCAAGGCTGCACACTGCATACACACATTGCACTGCTCAAACATTGCAATGTCAAAGACGTTCACCAAAACAAACGAATTAATTCTTAGACGACGAGAAACAAATCTTGTTTCCTTACCAAATACACCTATTAATAAAATAGACAGCAATGTACAAAAAATAAACATTCCTATAAGTTTAAAACGTGAATAACTATGGGAAATTTCGATAGTGACTTACCATAGCGATACTTCCTGTATAATGACCCGACTGCTATGTTATGCTAGAAACGAACCAACCGCCAACGTAGGGAATGCTGGGTATGACTAAACATCTAACGAGCTCTACGATTGGTTTATTGTAGTCTGATTACGCTCACAATACCTCTCATTTTTGCTACTTTTCCGAGTATTAAGTACATATTTAAGATAACACTATGAAAATACACCAATGTTATGTCATTTCATACCATTGATATCCACACTCTTTCAAAAAATTTCACGAAGTATTGTTTTATTAGCGATATATCGAAGGCAGGTGACAACCAATAAAAACATTTGTTCGATACATTTACCTTTGACCTTTGGGCCCTACCGTAAGTGCCCGGATATCGCGCGATATTCGACATGGCTACTCGTCAGAGAAAAGTAAGTTTGTATTTTTCATGTCAAAAAATTCTCATTTTTTTAAATTCAAAAGTTCGTCAGGCTTTTTTCATGGAAATAAGTATGGTCATTGGTGTAAACTATTTACGCATATTTGTCACTTTTCATTAACAATTTCATTATTTGGTCTGCATCCAGGCTAAGCTAGCTAAGGCATAAGTGGGTGTGTTGCCATGGGGAGTTCACATTTTAGCACCGGCATTTAGCAGACTGTAAAGTTGTACCGTAATATTTTTCCTTTTCCCCCACCCTGTATTTTCTATGTTCTTTGTCAAGATTTGGAATACATACATATAATATATATATATATATATATATATATATATATATATATATATATATATATATATATATATATATATATATATATATATATATATATATATATATATATATATATATATATATATATATATATATATATATATATATATATATACTAGTATATATATATATATATATATATATATATATATATATATAAGTGTATGAGCTACTTGTAGATATATTACTTTTGAGATGAGATTGACGGTTACTGCAGGTATATATATATATATATATATATATATATATATGTGGGCACACACATACACACATATATATATAGATAGATAAAATATATAATATATATAACTTATAAGCTGTAATGATTGTAGCGTCTGCTTTGTTTTTATTTACAATAATTTTTCATCGTCCTTTATATATTTTATTTTGTTTTGCTAAACATTACCATTTTTCGTTTTACTTTTTATTTCTTATGGGGTTTGCAAAAGGTTTTAATGGAGATGAGATTGATGGTTACTGCAGTGATATATATGTATTGTTATGTATTATATTTCATAATTTATTTTACAGTTACAGTACTGAGATATATAATTTATATGTTGTTATCTACAGAGTAAGACATGTACAGTGATAGGGGGTTGTGGATTCCTTGGACGTCACATTGTAGAAAAGCTATTGGATAAAGGCTATTCTGTCAGTGTCTTTGATCTAAGACAAACCTTTGAGGATGACAGGGTCAAGTTTTTCACCGGAGATCTCTGTTCCCAAGAGGTAAGCATACTAACAGCAGTTTGGATTTGAATGGTGACATGTGAATAAATAAATGAATATATAAATAACTCATAACTCATAAAGCACCAGCAGTTTTAGTGACATAAATCAAAGGCAATGCACTACAATGCTAAAAAAAAAAGAGGGGGGGGGGGGTATCTCCATCTAAGCATACACTCACCTGACAAAATACAGTGGATGAAAAAGATAAATAATGTACCTGACAAACTGATCCACAGATAAAAACTGGATAATTCATCAATCATTAGCAATGAAGAATGCAAAGATCAGACACTGATCTTTCTTTAAAAAGATGTCTCAAGTTGAATAGGTGATTTAAATACAATAGGGATAGAGAGTTATGGGTGACAGGAAAGTTTTATTTTTAAAAATGATGCATGCAAATGTAATTTTGTTTTTATTTTTGTCAAGTATGTGAAATGAGTTGATATAGTGTCTGTCAGTTTTCAGGGCACTTTATTGTTTTCAAGAGTTAATTACTATGCTTTGGTGATCAGCATACTTGTAACACTCTTTTTATTAATTAAGTAGGTGTAGTAAAATTGAATCTTGACGATTCTCCTTTCTGAGGCTTGAATTTCTAATGGTCTTGCTAGATATGCAAAATAGCTCCAAAGTGCTGTCACCAGAGGGCGCTATTTACTTGCATGATGGATAACAGAATGAAGTGCTGATCTTTATATCATACTGGCAATAGCAAAAAAAGTTGTATTAAAAGCCCACTTCAGATTAGGATTAAAATCTAGGTGTGGAAAATAGTTGTTTGGCAGAGCTACAGAAAACTTTATGTAAAAGTTAAATCCCAAGGGGCTATGGATTGTAGTGGTCTTATCAGAAGGTGTGCTTGGATTATTAGATATGAATGAACTGCAGAAGAAAAGAACAAACACACTGTGCAATATTTACCCACTATTCCCTCCACTTTGTAAGTTTAGATGTTCCTTATTTAAATAACTTCTGAGATAAACCATATTTCTTAACTTTTCTAGCATAATGTTACAATTCCATTTGAATGATATGTACCAAAAGTACGATTAGGAATCAAAAAGAAAGTTGCATATTTTGGGAAAAAATATACTAAGTGAACCATTTCCTTTGAATAAAGTACTTTTTAACATATGGGTATCTTTTTAACATCAAGTAATCACCAACTTGGATAGTCAGGTCTGTATACAGAGTTTCAATATGTAAATTTCTTTTGTTATACCTGGTCAGAGAAATCAATATATTTGGAGAAGTCATAACAGGTGTAAATATCATTGATATATGAACTGATGAAAATGGGTATTCAGAAACTCATTGTTGCCAGAATTATGATTGGGAAATGACAAAAATGATGTTATGTATCTTCAAAAGTGTTCATTTTTTATTTTTTGGGGTCTATTTTGTTATAGGACTTGTTGCCCTCTGTCCAAGACAGTTATGCAGTATTTCACTGTGCATCTCCAGCAGCAGCCAGTAACAATAAGTAAGTAATCATTCTTGTCATCATTGAGTCATCTCTACATTCAATCTCAACAATACTTTCATTCACTGTGTAGAATTCTTGACAAAAGGGATTTACAATTTACATCCATCAGCAGTGCAAGTAAATATCATATACCAATATTTTGATGACTGACAGACATCTTCATTTGGGTATAAGGCCATGACCCCAAGCCTAAGGTGGTTGGTGGATGAAATTAATCTTTGTTGAGAATTGTACACAGTGAATGAAACTATCCAAATATATGTCAGTCTGGTCTGGAGGATTACAATGGTGTGATATTCAGTTTGGTATAATAAAATTACTAAAAATAATTAAAGATTATACATACTTTGAATTTAGTAATTATATTATGTTAGTTTTAAATATACAATGTTTTATTTTTTCCCTTCTAAATGTTCCTTTTATATTTTTGTTATTACAGAGAGCTATTTTACAAAGTGAATGTTACTGGTACCAGGAATGTCATAGCAACATGTAAGAAAGGAGGTGTACAGGTAAATAATGATTTGTTACATCATTTCAAATGATTTACTTTGACAGGAAGTGATATGATATGTGTTCAATTGATGTAGTGATAAGTTTAAATGTTAAGTTATTGGTTGAATTTTTGAAATCGAGGACTACATTAAGGATAACACAGGATCATTCTTTGTTCAGGACATTTTCTAAATGCTCTACCTCTGTGAGACAACTGTTTCTCACAGCTATACTAAAATTTGATTCTAATTGGAACTGTTTTACTGGACCATCTCAGTTATATCAGCTCATATCTGAACATCGTTGTTTGCCTGCATTTGTTAGAGATTGGTGTTGACCAGCAGTGCTAGTGTAGTTTATGAGGGGCAAGACATTGAGAATGGCAGTGAAGATCTGCCATATGCAGCAACCCCTATGGATTATTACACAGAAACCAAAATACTACAAGAAAAGGTAAGTAGTTCAAAGTTGAAAATGTACACAAAAGTGTATTGTTACATCTGTATCACAGAGGGTATGATTAGTGAAAAATTTCCCCAGGAGAAAATGGAGCTCGAATATTTAAATTGAAGATATATCCATGCTTTCCATGGAATGGCTTACAGTAAGGACCAAGTAGTAACAACATAGGTGTAGTTATTCCAGTACAAATGTTCGCCATATCAAAAATTACTATATACCCCGCCCGAGACAAGCATATGTTTTGTCATGTATTCTTAGAGACTATAATTATGGTTAGTATACACACTCACATCAAACTCCATCTTAAAATCTGTGACAGAAAAGCTCTAAATATCAGTAACCATTCTTATTCATGTTATTATTTTTAGGAAGTGTTAGCAGCCAATAGTCCAGATGAAGATTTCTTCACCATTGCTATCAGACCACATGGTATTTTTGGACCCAGAGATGTTCAGATGTTACCAACAACTGTAGAAATGGCAAAATTAGGGAAAACTAAATACATCATTGGGTAATGTCATCATTTTCATTTACAATGTAAATCACATCTGTTCTCTGGCACACATATTGACTATTTGCAAATATGATAAGACTCTCTTGGATCAGAACCAACTCAGAAAATCTATATCCATATGTTTGCAAACAAAATGTGTACAGGGTTATGACACAATTTGACACAGTTTGACAATTTTTTCAGTTTTATTTTGTGACAATCAGTCCACACTTGACTTATCTTTGTGGCATATGTTCAAAAGTCATCTTCAGGGTATACATGATACCCATATGTCAGCTCATTGCACTATATCTTAAACACTAGACTGTCTCTACATGTCTAGAATTAAAACTGAATTGTGTTTATTTCATTTTACTTCAGGAATGGTAAAAATATGGTAGACTTCACATATGTTGATAATGTAGTCCATGGTCACTTGCAAGCAGCAGAACATCTTGGCAAAAATTCTCCAGTTTGTGGCAAGGTGGGTGATAACAAATTGGTGTCAGAATTTTAGTTTAACCATCCATTCCTATTCACAATAATGTTAATTAGAGTTTAGTCCACTTTTTAAAACATCAAAAATATTGCATATATGTACAGGGAAACTTGTATTTTATAGGATAGTCAAGAGCACAGTTGCTGTATAAGAATACAGATTGATAATCTAAGCATATGGCCATGTGATTTAAGATTAAGGGGAAAGGATATGTTGTGAATTCACTACGTTCAATAAAAACTCAGATATTTAACAAGATAAAATGCATCGGTTTCATACACTTTCCCTTATCAGTATGGAGTTGACATTGATCAGAACTTGGCCAGAAGTGATGTATAGTCTTTGTTAACTAACACATCATCAACATTATATCTTTATTGTTAATTTACAGGCTTACAATATTACAAATGATGAACCCATCTATTTTTGGACATTCATGACTAGAATGCTGACAGGACTTGACTACCCAGCACCATGGATTCACCTACCTTACTATCTTGTCTATTTTATAGCAATGTTTCTACAACTTGTATGCTTTATATTAAAACCCATCCATGAAATCAAACCTAGCTTTACACCAATGCGTGTAGCATTAGCTGGTACACACCACTACTATAGTTCTCAACGTGCCAAGGATGAACTAGACTATAAACCTTTGGTTAACCTGGATAAGGGAATTGAAATAACGCTAGAACACTTTCAACATCTTAGAAATCCTAAGGCATGATCGTGATTAATTTTGATATGACTTAAATTGTCAGTTGTTATGGAGTGAGTGTAATGCCGAAGTATGTATGTGATTGTTGTCTACTGACTAAAGTCTTATTACATCATACTGCTATATGACACCTCTTATAAGAAATATTATTTACATTGGATCATGCACACTGGGTATCCAAATCTAGTTTCAGTTTGCTAATTTAGGTACAATTACCCGTACTTGAAATATTCAATAATGCTTGGAATTTCTTTCAGCTCACAAATCAGTTTCTTTTTCACAATGATAAAATTGTAGTATCATGGTATTTAAATAAAATGAAATACAATGAAATATCAGACTTAGGTATCCAATGAAAGTCAAATCAGTAGAAATCATGTTTTTTCCAGTAATCCTTTTAAAATGAGTAGTCTTGCATTTGGAAACAAGGTTATGTACAATTATACATATGATAAGTACAGTTTGAGCAATCTATGTCAGGTCAGTGCTACATTCCGTAACAAATGAACATTGTCATTTGAATACCTATTTACAATATTAGATGCTCAAGTGAACGCTGTTTTCAGTTCTCAACTTTTATATACATTGCATGATGCAAAAGTGAATGTTATCCAACTTTAAAAAGTGGTTTATTAGCACAGCTGAACTATAAGGTTCATTTGTATTATAGACATGGTCTGTTTGGGCATGTGTCATCGTCGCAAACCATGGCCTGTTTTACGGCACTGTTCTTAATGAGCCTCCCATTTTTGTTGAAAAATATAATTCAGTCAAAAACTACTGGGCTGATTTGGCTGAAATTTGATGGAGATGTTTCAAGAACTGTTATTCTGCAGATGTTGTTCAAGAAATATTCACACAACTGACCCTATCAACCATGACCGAGCCTTTAGCAACATCGAAATGACAGTATGTTTTGCACAGATAACAATATTTGGGTAAACATTCAGAAAATTTGTGCAAATCTTCCTAGCAACAAGACCATGTCCATAGAAACATTCAAGGGATAGTGTTTATTGCAAAGATAACAGGGATGGGTAGGCAAATGGATAAACATTCAAAAACCACGCCTGCCCATGGCAACAAGTGCAATCTACAAGACTTTTTACATTTTGAGTTATTTTACAACAAGAAATTATAAACCAATAGAAAATGAAATAAAAAATATGAACCAGAATGGAATTCCAAATGTATGTTTATGTAAAGTTTACAAGATGCAGTTTCATTGTCAACACAAATATGTACTTATATATAATTAATTAAATAATTTCCATGAAAATATTTTGTCTGCCTGTTTCTTTTATCATTTGTTAAAGAGGCACAAACGGAGTTGATTATATTTTTTGGATGTTATTTTTTCTGCATATTAAATGGTACTTACTGAAGTATACTTAATCATCACTTGCAACTGACTGAACTCAAAACCTGGTATTCTAGTGGCTTGTAAAAAGTAATTGTGTTGTCTTACAGAATTATATTATGTATTTATGATAGACTTTCAAATAACATACAGTAACTTGTGAGCTCTACTTCTCGCCATCTATCAATGGTTTTCGTTTCTCAAAAATATAGTGTGTTGCCTATTCACTTCATTGGTGCAGTTTTATTTTATTTTATTAATATGATTCATGGGTTTTACATTCACCCACTCACACACTGGCTCTGGATAGATATGTGCTCTGACACATCTGTGTGGAAGCTTATATACCCAGAGCTATACCGCAAGGATAAATCTCATGAATCCAAACATGATGGCTGATGGGAAGGCATGGTGTGAGGGGGTGTCCCTCCCCACAGTGAGCACCTTTTCTTCTTTTTTAAAAAAGGACATGTAGGAATTAATAACTGCTTCATGTGATAGGGTAAATGAAGTGGATAGTGTTGAGGCTAAAGTACATCATATTTTGCAAACGTACAAGGTAAACAACTACTCATGTACTGTAGTAGTATTTCCCTTTGAGGGATAATAAAAGTAAATGTAATAATATGTAGGACACACATAAAACAAATTCAAAGCCCCATTTTTTACCTAACTCACTCTCAATCTAATCTCCAATTTTTTCAACCCCCCCCCCCCCATTTCTCCCAAAGCTTAAAGCACCCCTGTCATAATTGACAAATATTTACAAATAATTAAGAGGAATCCTAGTGTACAAATGTACAAGTTGATTTTCTACACTATACATGTAAATCTGACAAGAAAATTATGAAACAAAACTATTTTTGTGCATTAAACAAAATATGTATTTTAAGTTTGTGGTACTTGGTGTGCAGTGGGGGGGGGGGGGCTTTAGTGGTAATCATAGGGGTGAGTAGTAATACTAGTATTTCTTAAAATATTGTTTTCCTTGTCTACAGGCTAAATATAAAAAAAAAAGTTTTGACTTGAATATACATTTATTTCCCCAACCTCTATGGAGAGTATCTTATAGTGTAGAGCGTACATTGATGCATTTGCAGTAGAAGGATTCGTGTGACATTTTACTCAGGAAAACAACAATCTAATCAATAATACCGGTCCCTGTGGTGGTTACATATATGCAGCGCGCTAGCAAATGATGTACGCTAACGTAATCATTGATCCCTATCTGTCAAATAGTTGCGTCCATATGACGTAAGCTAAAGCGTGAGGGCGCAACACCCGGCGTCCAAAATGGCGGCCAAGTTCAACGTGGGTGATTTAGTATGGTAAGTAACATCGTAATTTGCACTGTCTACTGGTCCCAATATGTTGTTCTCACCCATGGGGGATATTTCAGTTACCTCTGCTTCCAACTAAATATCCATCTTTTGAATTGCAGGGCGAAATTAAGCAGTTTTCCAGCGTGGCCAGGCAAGGTAAGTCGGACAACAACATAGAGTTTTACGTGATGGGCATCGCTGCTCGTTCTGTTGTTTTTTCAGATGTTTACATTAACTTAGTTGAATATTGGTAGTGTTCAATGTAAGACAGACAGCATTGACCACTATAGTATTGTTTAGGATGGCTGTAAATAGCATGACCCCCACGTAGCCTTCATTCTACGATCATTCTATATAAGGACAGCGTACGTTATTATCAACAGACGCTTAATTTGCAAAACAATGGGAAAAAACGTTATGCTGTCAGTGTCAAATCTACTTCCCTCCAGTCATGTGTTTAAAATTACCTCTCCTGGTGAACGTTTGACACGAGCCAACACCCCCATTAGCACTGTTTTGTCTAAACCTGAACAGATCTTTGAATATTGTTTGAGTCGCTCTCCTGACCATTTGTAATGTTATTTTGTAGTACATTGTACTGCTTCGGGTCCGGGGATCCTGTTGTAGAGTTTAACCTTCAATGATACCACACTTAAATCTAATTAACTCAAATTATGTGAACCTAAGGAGATTATATCGTTCATCATTGAAACCAAAAATGGGATTTCCTATTAAAAAATTATATTTTATAAGCATCAAATTGTTAGACTAGTACGTGTTATGGGTCATTCTAGCCTATTTGTGTAGCTTTTGTTCAGTTTGATAAATAAACAAGAAGCTGATCTCACAATGGTAAAGTGCTGTATGCTAATTATGCCCATTCAGACAGCTGCAGACCCTATTAGTAAAAACTCTCCAGTGTTTAATACAGAGAGATTGGGACAGGCGGTAATGACAGGATTTCCGTCATGAGCAACACATTTTCTTCTGGTATGAGAGGGAAAATGTAGTAACAGTTATATAAAACCATTGCATTGACAAGAATATTATCATTCATTTTTTGGAGCTCCAGGAGATTTGACCTACTTTCACATTTTAGCCCCAGTAACTCTACATAATGTCTTGTTTTAGTGACTTGGTTTCTGTAACTGTAATGTCTGGCTTTAGTGACTTGATTTCTGTAACTCATTGTAATGTCTGGCTTTAGTGACTTGGTTTCTGTAATGCATTGTAATGTCTGGCTTTAGAGAGTAGTGGGTTCCAAATTTACCATCCTGTGATTGCACCAACTAGTACTAAAGTAGTCTTGGTTACCCAGACTCTCCCTCTTCAACAGAAGCTGACCCACAATATGATCTCTGTACAGTAAAATCACATGATAGCAACTCTTGCTTAGAGTACTTTGGTAATCTCTTGACAAATACATTTTTCAAAAAGTTTATACCGTGATATACAGAGTTGATGAAAATGAAAATTCAGAACCATTTACTTCCAATCAGCAAATGTCACAGATCTTGACAGTGGCCATGTTCCTCCTTATACAAATTCCCTCTGTGATGCCCCAGACTCTTGCTTGGCCAAGAAGTGAGTCATCACTGTTGACACTTGATAACTAAGATTACTATTAATCAGGGTTTTCCCTAGGCCTTTATAGAGACTGAGTAGTGAGTTGCCCCTTCAATATACTGGGTTCTCCCCAGCCATGTATAGAGGAGTGGGTTCCATCCTTTGTTTACAAATTTCTTCACAGGCCTCTTTGGAGTAGTGGGTTTCCCCTTCAATATACTGGGTTCTCCCCAGCCATGTATAGAGGAGTGGGTTCCATCCTTTGTTTACAAATTTCTTCACAGGCCTCTATGGAGTAGTGGGTTGCACCTTCTATTTACTGGGTACTCCCCAGCCGTGTATAGAGTAGTTGGTTCCATCCTTTGTTTACAAATTTCTTCACAGGCATCTATGGAGTAGTGGGTTGCCCCTTCTTTTACTGGGTACTCCCCAGCCATGTATAGAGTAGTGGGTTCCATGCTTTGTTTACAGGATTTTCTTAAGGCCTTTATAGAGTAGTGGGTTGCACCCTTTGATCTACAGGACTATGTCTTCTATGATGAGGTTTGTTTTCCTAGTCATTATCTGTAATTACAACATTGTTACACTAAAATCATGTCTGTGCTGTTTCCTCTTTCAGATTGTAAGGCCAATGAAGAATGTTAAGAAGCCAACTGGCAAGAAACCTGTTCATTTTATTTTCTTTTATGGCACAGAAGACCAGTAAGTATCACATTATTATGGTGTTGTTGATTTTATTTCCCTACCACACACACAAGCTTGCATGCATGCACACACACACACACACACACACACACACACACACACACACACACACACACACACACACACACAAACTCAAACACACACACACACACACACTAACTTTGAAGAATTGTTGATATGTATGGACTACGGTAAAGTTTTCATCACATTTTTTGCATTTGTGGACTTGTAAATATAATTGAACTAATATTTTTGAGACTTACATATGGTGTTGTTTTGATTTGTGATTAAAATCTTTATTTTAAAGGGGCACACGACTCCAGGAAATAAAGGCATTTTCATGAACTTTAGATATTTTTGAGTGCATGTGTACATGTTGTTGGTGATACTTTCATTTCATAATTGTACTGTTAACATTCTGAATAACTTCAAAATGACAATTTAAAGTCAGATCAAAACTATGAACCATATTTTATTTTATTAAAGTCCTAAACTTCAGCAATGAACAGAAATTTGTGGGGTTGCCATCTTACCAGCATTGATGTGGTGTTTACACTAATCCTGCAGTAAAGGACATCGATTACTTTACTTTATTGAAAAAAATATAAGATCAATAGGGGATTTTATGTCTTGTTGCAGATCTGGCGAGATATGCAATATGCCTAGCAACAATGGTTGTCAAACATGTGATCGTGGTCAAGCTTTCACTGTGGTCATGTGCGATGATGTTGAGAACAATAGTGTTGCTAAGCATTTGACACTTTCAGCTTGACCACCCTGAAGTGGTTGTTATGGATACAATGGCTAACGCGGGATCTTGTGAGATCTGCTCTGAGACGAAAAAAATGGCTTATTGCAGTGGTCTCACCAGTGCCTTGTAAGCATGTCAAATAACCTGCTTGCAATGTAGGAACACACACACAAAAACTTGCATAATAAAACACATTCAATTCATATGTAAAAGTGGTGCTTGGGTAAGTCATGGGCAGCACGCTAGGTTAGCCTGAAAGATCCAGTTGTTGTTTCTGCCTATGTAATAGTGGGTGGTTACATAAATGGACCAGTGACTGGACCTTTCAGACTAAATACTGGGTCAGATCATGAGAAACAAGGAAATGAAATGGGTTGCCTACTTTATTAATTGAAATGTGCATCACATACCAACATAGTAATACACTGGAAGAAAGAAAGTCTGAAACAATCCCTATTTTTAGCTAAGTTCTTATTTTGAACTCTGAGTTGATAAATGTTGTTGTTGTTGATCATATTGTTTTGTTACTTCCAGTGCTTGGGTTAAAGATGAAAATCTGAAGCCATATTTGGTGTACAGAGGACAATTGTCAAAAGCAGCCAAAGGTGTGAGATTTCAACGAGCACTAGAAGCCATCGAAGAAGTGGTCAAGAATAGGTCAAAGGTGAGTAGATGACTTGATTGATGTTGAGGCATACGGTAGTCTGATTAACATCTAAGAGGTCATCAAGTTGTTCAATAGGGAACTTGCAAACCCGCCATCTTGAATATCCTGGGAAATGTGATGATATATATGAATCAATCAGTAATGTAAACAACCTTGTTACATTATCTGTAACCATAAATAATCTAGTCATGGTCATTCTTACCATTGTAGGAGATTTATTCTATTGATAGCTCCAGATTAGGTTTATGATTACTACTGATATTAAATCCCATAGTCCTTTGCATCTGAGCATGCGCAGTCTGGATTGCAAGTTCCCTATGCACTGACATAGTATATTACAATACATCGTATATTTCTTTTGTTCAGATTATAAGCACACAGAGATTAACACCACAAATCCCTGATGAAGATATTTTTCCAAAAGCAAGACCCAAAAAGGATTATTCCAGAATTCTTGGCAGACCTTCGGTGAGTGTTCTATGAGATATCCATTTGGGAATGTTTTTACTATTATTATTTAGTAGTGTGTTTGAATACTGTCATCTTTCCATATTGTGAGGGGGCATTTCATGTATTCATTCAACCAGTTCACTTCAGGAGACACCATTGCTAAATGTACTACTGACAATGCTCAACTGAAGCGAGGTGAACAGTGAGCTCCTCATCAAAGTATAACTGAATCCATCTATCCATTTGTATATATGTGAATAAAGTAATCAAGCTGCACTAGCTACAACTGGAACATTGTTTTTGAAACTGTGTAGTTAGATATAATAATTGACTTATTTATAAACATTTGTGTAGCTGTACACATAGTATGGTGCAATATAGCCAAACAAATTGTTTTTTTGGGTCCGCACCCAAAATCACTGCCCCAGTGAATCATGATTGCAACCTGTTGCTGTACTACTTATAGATAAAATGGACATCTAATTAACATGTACAATGTCTGATTATTGGTATTTCAACAATTTTCAGTGAATATATTGTTGGTTGTGTGATTGAAAAACAGCTAGTGCAACTTTAAATTGTGATTATCTCATTCTTACTACTAACAGGACAAACCAGAGAAAACAAGCAGTCCTTCTCCCCCACAGAGTACAGCATCAAATAGATCAACAACAGCTCTTAAAAGGGTAAGAGTAAGTAATATACAATTAGATGTTATTCGGATATCCCCCAATATTGTTCTTCGTTCAACCAGGGAAAATATGAATGACCAAAGCATGTTTTGCATGTGGTCCACCCTGTATCCGATCTGGAATGTTTGATGTGTAGTCCACACTGTGTCAGATCTAGAATGCTTAACATGTGGTGTCCGATCTAGAATGTTTTACATGTGGTACACACTGTGTCAGATCTAGAATGTTTTACATGTGGCCCACACTGTATCAGATCTAGAATGTTTTACATGTGGCCCACACTGTGTCAGATCTAGAATGTTTTACATGTGGCCCACACTGTGTCAGATCTAGAATGCTTTACATGTGGCCCACACTGTGTCAGATCTAGAATGTATTACATGTGGCCCACACACTGTCAGATCTAGAATGTATTACATGTGGTCCACACACTGTCAGACCTAGAATGTTTGATGTGTGGTCCACACTGTCAGGTCCTTAGATATCAGTGGTTTGTGTAATCACTTAATGAGAACAAAAGTAATAGTTTGGGGAAATCTGGTACAAAAGTTACGTAATTATATGTAAGTAATGAAATCTACATTATGTAATGTGGAACTTGAGTAGACAGGAACTTATTGAAGCAGACATTTACAATACCATGGACAATGGAGGGGAGCCAATCATAACCCTTGAACTCAGACAATGGAGGGGACCTCATCACCATCACCATCACCATCACCACCACCACCACCACCACTGCTGCTGCTGCTGCGGCTGATCTATACTATAATATAGATGGAGGTCAATGACTAGTACAAAGTTACAAGGTTTTTCTGACATCTTATTCCAATGTGTATTTTCCAGTGGAGTGGTTGTACAGAAATTGTGCAATCTTTCAGTGCTTGTCAAGTCTTGATTTGAATGAATTTTAAGGTCTTCAACCTTATTATTCTCAAGTTGATTTTTTTTTTTTTAAAACCTGAAAAGATCATAGACATACAGGTACTGTATGTGAAAGAACCCCATGACTTGTAGCTTTACAGTAATACTAGTACAGTGTACCCCTATGTTATTCATGCTACCAGTATATAATCATACTATAGATGTTGGAGACATGCCAGTCTATGGTATAATAGTATTCATCACAGTGGATTCCTTGTATTTTGTTGAAAACAAAGAAAAGGTGACATGTTGCCTGGATTGTTTGGTCTTTCTTTTCATTGAAAAAAAAGGTGTGAAGTGCCTTACAATCTAGTTTAGTGTCACCTGTACCATGGAAGCATAGACCCTACACTTTTGTATGATGGATGTTAGTGATGAAGTGGTAGTTATATAGTTATTAGCATGACACTGCTGGACAGCTGTTTCTTTGTGACATTGGGATAAATAACCATTATAAATCTGCATAAACTCCCCCTCCTTTTCACACCGATTTCCAGTATCCAGTGTATCTATACATACATGCAGTGTATCTTTATGTGTATGTCAGTTTCAAGTTTATCTAGTATTTGTTTGTCCATAGACCCTCCACACTTGGAGGATCTATGGTTTGTCTAATTCAAGTCCATTTCAAGTTTATTTCTCACATGTGTCATTCAAGTTTATTTCTCACATGTGTCCAGTTCAAGTTTTTTTTTTTTTGTGTGTGTGTGTGTGTGTGTGTGTGTGTGTGTGTGTGTGTGTGTGTGCGTGTCCATTTCAAGTTTATTTCTCATGTATATCCATATATATCAAGTTTATTCCTTATTTGTGTCCCATTCAATCCTTCATTACACAAGTACTCATTAGTTATATATCAAGTGCAACAGACAACAACGCAACTATGAATACACATAACCTTGGTACCCACACTGGCACTCACTCGTTATTGGGTTCTTTTATTAGTGTACATGCTTGTTACACACAGCTGATTTCATTTAAATAAAATGTGCCAACATGATTTTGAATACATGGAAAGTTTGTGTTCTCACCTGCATGAAGGCATACAATAATATTTTAGGTATTGCACTGCAGTGCATATATTTCTTGTATGAATACAAATAATCACTGGTACATAGGTAATAATATTGTCAAATATGTCTTGACAGGCAGCAGCAGTACCTCCACGTAGAAGTAGTGACAGCAGCAGCACAGCTCCAGCCAATAAGAAACCCAGAACTCAAGTAAACCACATCACATCTCAGGAAACCACACAAACAGAGACAATGTCAGAAGCGACAACTAAAGATAGAATCAGTCCAACAATAGGAAGGTAACAGTGTATATTGATTTACAGAATAACAAACAACTAATTTCATTTGCTCGTTTATTCTGTAACACAGAGTGAAAATACTACTTTTGAATTGTAACAGTGTCATAGTAAGTCAAGGCAATAGCTTTAACCTTCTACATGTAATGATTGTATAGAACTCAGTGCCACATCAATCCCCACTCCAAACCAATACCCCATCTATCTCCACCCAACCCAACCCAAGGCATCTTCTCTTCAGCCAACCTCAGAACCTGCTATGTTTGCATGTATCAAATTGATTTGTAAAATGGAAGATTCCTGTTCTATGATTTTATTAACAATTTTCGTTTTAATATGCTAAGTATGTATTCATAACTTAATGAGATAGGTTTTACCTTATCAATGTTGCAGCAAGTTTAAAAATCCAAAGGCTGTTTGTGTTTGCATGGATATTTGTAATGTACTGCTTGGGCTGGTTAGTCTGATGCTGTCAGTGTTATGTTTGAAAGACTGAAAATAAAAACTGTGACTGAAGTTGCTGACAGGTGTATATTGAGACAGTATACATAGAGTTCACATATGCCACAGAGTTCTCCCAGAACAATGTAACAAGGATGCCCAGCTGTCTTTAAAATGTTCCAATCACATCATTTTTTAAGTAAATTGTATAAAAATATCCGCCAGATCAACGATTCTTCTTTCTTGGTCTCCAACTGATAACATAGTCACTGATGGGAAGAGGTGATAGTCATAATCCACACACAACTTGACTCTCAGCTATCTGCTAGTCCACTTGTGGCGTTAGTTCTAGGTAGTATTGTAGTATGACCTTGGTTCTGCACTTTGGGCATTGCTAAATAAAGCTCAAACAAAGGTAATGAGTACCTCTGTCTGGGCACAGCTAGTACCCTCAGTGGTGACCTTTGACTGCTGTTAGAGTAAGCAGAATACTAGAAGGGGTCTAGCAGCTAGACTAAGTTCTAGGGAGAACATTGTGATACACCATGTGTAGTAATGTTATCAATTGATAATGCCTTTGAACTAAAGACAGTAGTATATATTTAGTTAGTGTAGCCTAAAATCAAGTCATGTGGAGATTTTGATTATCATCTCTCTTCTACACATAGCATTTCCGTAACTGTATATCCACACCTAAAATTAGATTACCATTTCATGCAGAGATGATGTGATCATTGAATATGGTAATCATGTTTACATCATACAACAGGTAAAATTAAAACTTCAGCCAGAAATCCGATACAAATTCTTATTAGGGTTTTCATTAAAGTAAAAAAGTTAGAGAAATGCAAGGCATAGTGAGAGAAATGATAGGCAAAATCCCACACAACATGATGCTAGGCTACTAGAGTCCAGGCTACAGTTAGTGTTAATGTATTACTAATCATAACAGCAATAACCTACTATCTGTACAAACATTACTAATCATAACCAGCAATAACCTACTATCTGTACAAACATAACTAATCATAACCATCAGTAACCTACTATCTGTACAAACATTACTAATCATAACCAGCAATAACCATCAATAACCTACTATCTGTACAAACATAACTAATCATAACCATCAGTAACCTACTATCTGTACAAACATAACTAATCATAACAGCAATAACCTACTATCTGTACAAACATTACTAATCATAACCAGCAATAACCTACTATCTGTACAAACATAACTAATCATAACCATCAGTAACCTACTATCTGTACAAACATAACTAATCATAACCATCAATAACCTATTATCTGTGCAAACATAACTAATCATAACCAGCAATAACCTACTATCTGTACAAACATAACTAATCATAAGCAACAATAACCTATTATCTGTGCAAACATAACTAATCATAACCAGCAACAACCTACTATCTGTACAAACATAACTAATCATAACCAACAATAACCTACTATCTGTACAAACATATCTAATCATAACCAGCAATAACCAAATATATGTACAAACATAACTTATCATAACCAGCAATAACCTACTACATGTATCTGTACAAACATAACTAATCATAACCAGCGATAACCTACTATCACAGTATCAGTACAAACATAACTAATCATAACCAGCAATAACCAAATATCTGTACAAATTTAACTAATCCTTTTACTTCATTGTCATTGTTTAATGACAAGCCAGAACTTTGGTGGCCCAGGGAAGGTTGTATTGAGATGGAGAATGCACCCTCTTTTTAGGCAATCCTACTTAGCATATGCATGGCTTTTTGCACTGAAATTGGCTTCTCCTGATTATCAATGATTTGCATTATTGGTATGTTAGTGAGAGAATAGGTGTGAATTTTGACCACATGACATTGGCTGGCTAAATTATAAATTCACACTTCCTTCAGAAATGTTACATTGTTTAACTCACCAAAATGAAATACAAGTTTGGCATCTATTGTATATGGTAAATGTAACAAATTGTTGAAGTGTGTTTGTGGTGACACACTGCAGATTCAACATCCAAATTTGTTTTCCAAAAGTCTAAATTATAACAGTGTGTTAAAACTGATTTATAGCAAAACAGGTGAAATTTCAATTGACAAAGAGATATGGGAACACAGCAAACTGATAATTTGGCCATGACATGAGAAACACAGAACACACATAACTGGAAATTCCATATTCTGAAGCAGTTGTATGAAGCTAAAATCATTTACCAATGGCCTTCGTATTCGTTTTACAGAAGACCAACAATTTGGGAAGCTTTCTCGCTTGCTGAGGTGAAAAATGTGCCGTAAGTTACCCCGCACAATATACATGTATGTGTTTCCCTGTGTCGTTTGCCATGTCTTGTAGTCTATAACCATAGCAACTAACTACTATGCATGCGTAGTTGTGCTTATAAGTCGGTTACATATGACATGCGTGTGACAGAGAGAATTAGGCATGTCAGAAAATTTGCCAAAAAGCAGGAGTTATAGTGGTCAGGTTCAAAATATAACAGAAAAAATTAAAGTAAAAACCACACATCATGATGCATTCTCCATCTCAGTAACAGCTCCCTCTATAGTCTAACAAGTGTTCTCCACAGGAATTTTCCACAGTATGGCAGCTAATATACATGATAATTTAGTTTGTTGTTATGTTTTCAGATAAGTACAATATTGTGGCTACCAGTCTGAGAAATGGCTCTGGGGAGAACACAAGTATTAAATGTGTTTGATTTAGTATGTAGTCATTAGCAGTAACCCCCCTGGCAGTATCTTATTTATATTTGCTAACTTTGATGAGTAAGGCCCCTAGCAAATAGCTTATTTGTAGTTACAATTTTGATGGTACCATGTTACTGCATATGTCTATGTAGCCTCTCTCACAGTCCTCAGAGCATTTCATTGCTAAATGGGCAGTTTTGTATGTACTGATATCTACTGCATAATTGTACTGTGGGCCCTCATCGACTACATAGGGTTAATCATTTTGTTGACGTGTTACTGCGATGCATCGCAATAACACAGAGTTGCAGTAACATGTCAACAAATGATTAGCCCTATGTAGTCGATGAAGGCCCACAGTACAAGGATATTCTAGTACAAATATTCAGTGGATATTGGTACATGTATGTACAAAACAGCTCATAGCGATGCTCCTGAGGACTGGTGAGATAGTCTAATGTCTATGTTTACACTGTTTTGTATAGGGTTGGAGTAATAGGTCTGGGTACTATGGGTATGGGCATGGCAGCAACACTTCTTACCTCAAGACACACAGTGACAGTATGGAATAGGACAGAAGAAAAGGTATGTGTTACTAATAGCTTTGTACAACAACTAATCTAAGAGTACTGGAACATGTACTATTTCTTGTTGTTTTCCATGTCTACATAATTAAAATATAATGAAGTTTGTGACTTGAATATATTTGCCCTACCTGTATCTATAAACACACAAGGTGGGACACCGAGCCATGATCCTGTATCAGTGTATCTAGCTACATGTATTTTGAATAGTCAGCTGGTCGCTGATTGGCTGTTCAAAACTACACCTTGGTAAAGTAAATCCCCTTTGATTTTTAAATATAGAGGTCATTGCCAACACTGCCTCCTCAGCCAATCAGTTGCCAACAGTTGATTGTTGTGTCAGCTGACTTGCTTTGGATGTACAGAGGTTTTTATCAGGTACTTGCTGAGTTCAAAAGGCCCATTTTTCTTGACATGGAAACATTTTTCAGTTCTGATAAACATACTTGTAAATTAACGTTGTTTGTTTTCATTCACCAGCAGAAACACAGCACAGTTGTAAAAAGTTGTTGGTGCTAAGCTGACATTATACTGTGGATAGCTTTCATGATATGATAATGATATGACCACATCAATTATTGTTGAATAAGTTGCTCCCCGTCCCTGATGTTGTCCCACAGCTCTTCTTGATTTATACCGATTGACTTGTTTCTGAGTCCACCATTGAGATTTTTGCACCCCATTTTGTTTTGGTACCTACTACATAATAGCTGCATTGGTTTATATTTCAGAGTAACAATATGGTATCACAGGGAGCAACCAAAGCATTGAGTGCAGCAGAAGTTGTCCAGATGTCAGATATCACATTCTGTTGTGTTTCAGACCCAGAGGCAATCAGAGATGTGAGTATCTGGCAAGCTTTATTTTCGGCGTGGATCAAATAAAACAGAACACTTTTGCCTTGTGGAAACAAAGACTATGCATGAATTGAATTACTAACGGTGAAGCTAGTATTGTAGAATTGCAAGGAAAACAATGTCAGATTTGTTAGCTAAGTACCATCTACTAGTTCTAGCCAATACAAATTCAACAAGCTAGCCAGTGTACAACTCATAAATGAATATTAAAAGTTAGTGATGAAAATGTAATGCTGAAGGTAAAAAACTGTCTTCAAATTTGTCCTGTTTCACCTGTAGAGGAAACTTCAGTGCAAACTAATCTGTTTATACTATACTATATTGTGTCTGTTCTAAATTTTGACTTGTATAATTGACTAAGAGAGTCAATAGCATTTGTTTTATTTACAACTACCATGTATTATTTCACTGATTATCTCAACAATTGAATCCTACAGTTCTCTGCAGTCAAAGTTACAGAATGAACAGATCTGTTTATTTTGTGTTGTCGTGTATTCCCTAGGTTGTGTTTGGTCTGGCAGGTGTACTTGAGGGCATCAGACCAGGGAAAGGGTTTATCTGTACATCAACAGTGGATGCTGAGACAAGTAGAGATATATCTGAGGTAAGCAGAAAGTCATGTAATCATTAACAGTACATTGACAGATAGGCTGTTGGCATGGTAACATAGAAACTAATACATTGTCAGATAGACTGTTGGCATGGTAACATAGGAACTAATACATTGTCAGATAGACTGTTGGCATGGTAACAGATAGAAACTAAAACTATTATTGTGACATGTTGATATACTATACTAAGTACATTATCAATGGATATTGATGTGATATGCCATTTTCTGGTCATCAAAGTTTTGACCATTTCACAGGTAAGCATCACAAGAGGGCACCCAAATTTGACAAAGTGAGTGCTAAAATTTTCATTCACGGAGCAGTGACTTCAGGTGCTCATAAAAAAAAAGGATTACAGTACTAGTGGTTAGGAATGTTGATTATTGGTAGTCGCTAATAAAACTCAAAAGCAACTGGGCTGATCATAGCAAAATTTGGTGCACACCTCTATATTAGTTACTGTGAAATCTGTGTAGATTTTGGATAAGATCATTGCACTAATGTGCTAAATGTAGCCACATGTCCACGTGCCAAGCCATCATTTTTTCTCTCAAAACATTTCCATTCAGAGTGCTTTGTCCTCAGCCTTTTGTCTACATTATTTCCACTCAGCACTAGACTAGTGACTAGTATATTACTATTGTTAAAACCTTACAACAGGTGTTCACTTTGTATCTGTTCTTACAATTTTCAGGCTGTGACAGCCCGAGGTGGTCGATACTTAGAAGCACCAGTACTGGGTAGCAAGAAACAAGCCATTGATGGAACACTTATCATATTAACTGCAGGGGACAAATCTTTATTTGAAGACTGTGAATCGTGTTTCAATGCCATGTCTAAGAAATTTATCCACCTAGGTAAGTCATATGATTACTTTATTTATCCATGCAAATATAAATATGGACACATGTATTAAATATGGTCTCCATTTGTGGTGCAGCACTAAGGGTTAAAGGAGGAGAAAACGGGAGTATCTGAGGAAAAGCTGCATTGTTTGGTTGGATAAAACTGAACAAGACCCTTCTTACATCCAGATCTGATTAATTTGATTAAACCTAGCCATCAGTGAGTGGATTGGTTTCAAACCCTCACTGATGTGGTAAGAATTTAATGAGTTAACATACCAAAAATGAAAAAAATAAATACTTTAATTGCTTACTTCTGTTTTTGTTTGCAGGTGAAGTTGGTACAGCAATTCAAATGAAAATAGCCATGAATCTGTTATTTGGTTCAGTCATGGCATCGTTATCAGAAAGTATGTCATTAGCAGACAAAGCAGGTCTGGATTGTGGAGTTATGCTCAATATATTGACGACAGGTCTAATTCTAGATCCCATGGTGAAAAGTAAAGGAAAAGGTAAGGCTTATGTCAAATTAAGTATGTCATCAACCCAACCCAACTCTATTCAACTCACTAAACCAAACCCAACCCAACCCTACCTAACTCAACCCACCCAATCCAATCCAACTGTAGACAATCCAATTCAACCCATTCCCACACCACCTAAATTCACTTCACTTCAACTCGACCCACCCCACCCCACCCCAACCCAACCCAACCCAACCCAACCCAACCCAACCCAACCTATCCAATCCAATCCAATCCCATTCCTGGCCCAGTTCAACCCATGCGACCTAGCCAAACCCTTTCCACAGACTAATAACCCAAAACAAACTCAACCATAGTGCACCCAATCTGTGAAACAAAGTATGGGGGCTGATATGACACTATAAAATATGGGTATTGACCTGACGTTATTGTAACTAAATGACATATAACAAGTCCAATAAGTACTGAATTCTGTGTTCTGAAAACAATAGGTAAAATCAATGTTATTGATTGCGTTAGAGTTGAACTTGAAATTTAACAGTAAAACACACAATAACGTCATTTTGACTAGTCAAAGTGTATAGATTCAGAAATGACAAGATCAGGTACATCACCTCTACAAAGACCCTGTGACAATGCTGTGTATAGCAGTTTGAATTTCCTGCATTTGCATAGATTACCCACAATGCCCTCTATATACCCTGCTGTGTGTTAAAGGATAAAACAAAACAAAAATATTTTGTAACAATATTGAAAATTTGACTTAATATTCATCTGGTTATTTTCGGATTTTGAAGATAAAAATGGTTCATTCTCGTTCTAACTTTTGTTTGTATGTACTATTGACAGCTATGTTAGATGATGACTACCCTGTCACTTCCTGCCTCAAGAATGCACAAAAAGACATGAGATTGGCCTTAGCTATGGGTGATGAATACTCACAACAGTTACCAGTTGCTGCAGCTGTAAATGAGGTGAGAACGTGTTTGTGTGAGAGCAAGTGTGTTTATGTAAGTACGTACATACGTACATATAGATATACAAACAATTTGACATGAGTACAGTTACATACAATTGGACGTCTGTCTGTCTATTGTATGTATGTATGTGTGTGTGTGTGTGTGTGTGTGTGTGTGTGTGTGTGTGTGTATAATACTATGTATGTATGTATGTATGTATGTATGTATGTATGTGGGTGTGTGTGTACGTTTATGTATGTATGTATGTATGTATGTATGTATGTATGTATGTATGTATGTATATACGTATGTACGTACGTACATACATACGTACGTATGTATGTATGTGTGTGTGTGACAGTGTAATTGAGCGTTAGTATATGTTTCTATGTCTCTATGTGTATGTGTCTGTGTCTTGGGCTGTGTGTGGCCATGAATGTTAGGCTCTTCCTTATTTCACTAGATATGAATGCATAAATAGAAGTATACCACTCATTGAGTTATGTAGCATATCATTTTTCAACAGTGACTACTAATAACTTTCAAAGAGCACAGGTGAACTTAGCTGGTGAAATATTGCAATGTTGTAAAATTGTTTAAGTAATACAACTTTTAAGTGTTCATTGTCTTTTATTGCCTTATCTGTACCATACTATTACCGTTAATAGTCTTCACTCAAAATGTCAGAGATTTGAATTTTTTTCAAGAATTGTTTGTATTTACCAATTTTGCATGCATCTCTTTAATACTTCTGCAGATGTACAAGAAAGCAAAGTCCATGGGTTATGGAGACCAAGACATGTCAACGATATACAAAGCATACAGTCAGTGAGCAGTGGTGTTTAAATACTAGCTGTAATTTGAAAATATAGTAGTGTTCAAAATTAATAATCAGTTCTAGAGGAATCACTTGTCAGACAACGTATCTGTTGTGAGTGCAAAATTTCCTGCAAATGTTGTGTCACCTATTTTAAAATTATTTTCTTTTTTATGAATTTTACTGAAAACAGTTCAGTTGTCACCATTTGTAAGTATGTAACTCCAATAACTTATGCCCCTTTTAAAAGAAATACTCCAATTCCAAAAAAAATAAAATAAAAGAGACGGAAAAGAAAAGAGGAACACTATTTTTGGATTCATTGAGTGGGATAATGTAGTTTTGCCAGAATTTTGTGTATCGTCAGTTTTTACAACTAACAGTAAAAAAAGTACAGTGTTTTTTTGAAACCAAGATTTGCCAAATATGTACAAAACCATTCCATTGTTACAGTTGGAAGCATACTTTATTCAAATTATTGTTTCAAACATTTTTGCACATTTTATAAGTAGTGTAGTAGTGCAAGCCCTTTTCAAATTCCGTTTTGGCTCTAGTTCTTGTACATATATGTAGGTATTGCTAGATGAAGTAGTTGAAACTTATGTTTATCTGTTACACGCGTTCACTTTTTGGAGGGGTTGGGGGGTTTGAATCATTTTAAAGAGATTTTATCAATTTTGTGATAAAATAATATCAACTAATCAATCAGTTTATTTCTATTCCAAACAATTTTTCCTCATCACATGTATATCATTTGCATAAATGATTAGCAATTTGCATATATATGATGTCATTAGCATAATTCATAGCATGTGACATCAATCATTGAATCCTTGGCATACGCCTGTCATGAACATAATAATCGATGTAAACACAATGATTTGCATAACTATGACATCATTTATGTAATTTGCATAGATATGACATCATTGGTATCATTTACTGAAGTGTTGTAATAACCCAAGGCACAGACATCTACAACATTGTTGTGTTTTAATGAAATTTAATGTTTTTAACATCATTTGCATGACTATGACATTATTGATGTAATTTGCATATGTATGATATCATTATCAGGATTTATAGGAGTGAAACATCAATCATTGAGTCCTTGGCACAGATACCAACGTCATGAACATATTGATGTATTTTATAAATCATATACCATATACAAGCCAAGTTGAACAAACATATACTCTCGTTGTTCTACGTCACGACAATATGCGTCTATGTCAGGACAATATGTGTCTACATCACTGGTTCTACTGTGCTTGAAATGTGAGTCAAAACATTCAAAATTCCCATATCTTTCCCCAATTTTTCTTTGCTATTACTGGCACTGGTATAATTATGTTATCTCCAGAAAATACTCCTGACCTAAGGGTTTTGGCACAACTCGTCTAGTGACTCAGTGACAAAGCCCCCATAGATCACTCATATTTTCGTTGGCTGAACAAAACGAAAAAAAAATTGGGGAATGACATTTAAATATCACTGACATCTATTGTATATTAAACTAAGACGTAAACTTTAAAATCAGATCATCAATTGTGTCTATTCTTGTTGAAATTAAAATGATGAAAATATTCCCCACCAGAACAAATATGACATAAAATTCATACTGATGTGTAGTAAGGCATCAAATAATCAAATGAGTAACTGACTTTTGACTCTTTGTTAAAGTGTATATGTGCTAAGGAGCTTGTTACGGCCTACAGATCGAACTTTGTACATCCCATAATTTCATTGTGGAAGTAGTTTCAGTCCATATCCTAAAACAAAAATGTTAAACATGTCTGGTACCCCAGTATAATACAGAGTTGGGCTGATATTTGGATCTCATATATTCCTCACTTTTAGTTATCGCCATGAGGTTAAAACATTGTAATTTGTAGACAAGTAAAATGTTAAATTACAAAGATTGCACTGATGTCTAAGTTGTTGAATTTCAGTACCAGGAAAAATTTACAAAAAATAGCTGTTGACTTCATTCCTAAATTTCATGTGTCACTTGTCATTTTGAACTACAACCTCACGTATCCATGATGTTAAGGGTTCAAAAGTGAGAATTTAGAGCTAATGGTTAGAGTTGAAAGTTTAGCTGACACAACTTGCCTAAATGGTAATAGGGAACTTGCAAACTCGCCATGTTGAATGTTGCATCATGGGAAATGTGATAATAAATGCTAATCAATTAGTATTATGAATAATATTGTTATATTGTTTGTAACCACAAATGATCAATTCATAGTCACCCTGACCAATGTGGGAGGTTTATTTTATTGGTAGCTCCAGATTAGGTAATACGATAACCTCAGATAATCCCATAGTCCTTTGCGTCTGAGCATGCTCAGTCTGGATTGCAAGTTCCCTATTAGAGGCAGGCATATGTTATCATAGTGCCATTTATTTATTCAATACATTTTTACATTTTTTAATAAAAAAAGTGAACTGCCTTTCTGAAAAAGAAATCCTTGTCTGGGTCATAAATTAGAGTAACCAGTCTATGATGTCAGACGACCATATCTGAAGTGAGCCAGTATCTATATTTTTTCTTTAAAATATTGAAGAAATTCACATTTTAGTTAACGTGAAATGTTAAAATTCATGTGGTATAGTTATATTTATCAACAAGTTAATTGAATTAGTGTTAGAATGCAGAAGTTTGTTTTTGAAGATAAGTTAGTTGTGATAGAAGATGTATTGTTGCTTGGAGACTATCTTTGAGTATGAGAAGAGACATGTTTAGTAGCCATGACAACAGATGCTGATACTACAGTTGTCTTGCCAGGTTATATTACATTTCTGTGAAATGTACATGGTGAGAGCTGTGTGTGTCCTACCAACAACAATCTCTGTCATGTGCAAAGGGAAAATTCCTAGCCCAACTAAAAACCCTAAGTCCAGCCACTGTCTCCTTAATGACAAATCTACCCATTGGATCTGGGCTTTTGCTAAGGTTTCGAAACCCAGGAAACAGAAGGGGGAAATTTTTGGTAAACTGGCATAGTATTTGTACAATGTGAACCTACATAAATGACTGAGCAACCTGGCTAGATTTCACTACTTGCTGCCTTTACAAAGTAACTAAAACATTGAATTAATGATGTCTTTGTCATTTGTAGCAACTTGCTTTCTAGTAAATTCTACTACACTACTAGATATTTTCAGCCATGTCAATTTTTACAATTGGGAGGGTGGTTTGAGAAAGGTTGGAAACACCAGTAAGAGAAGGTGAAAATCAAATAAAATTGACATAAGTTTCCATGCAGTGTACCATAATTTGTTTGGGAATCCCTGTATCATGATGTGGTAGATTTTACCTGCTTATACTAAGCCATAACAAGAACACTGATAAGATGTACTTGTCTGTTGCAACAATCTTTTTCTGTTGCTGTCACCCAACTGAAAACCCAGTCACTGTATGACCCATGTCAGTCCTTCCCAATTCATGTATTTATCTTCTGTAGCACCTTGTTGTCTGCTACTAGATTTTGGAGAAGGATTTTCAGAGAGAGTGGAAAGAAAGATGGGCCCATTACCCCCTCAGATTTCAGTACTGGAAAACGATTCATAAACGCTTAGGTCATCTGTGAATTATCCCTGTAGTGTTTCACAAATTTCTCCTCATTTTCAGCTTCTTTTGTTTTGTGTTCCATGTAAAAAAAGATCATGTATCATGCATCTTTGTCACAGAGGTCTCTCTCTTGATGAACACAGCAAACCTAAAGAGAGATCAGAGATCTGCAATTTAAGCAGTCTGTAAAAGATGGCAAGGTAGCAATATGTTTGATGATGTATTAACATGATGGGTTTTAACTCACTGTGTGTGTGGTATTACATACATGTATGACACCCCTTACTAACAGGTGGTTTTGCCTGTAGACCCACCAACAATCTTGTAACCCCACACTTAAATGTGCACTATTAAAAAGTGGTGCCTGCACAGACATTAAAATAACAGATTATGTATGCCTTGGGTATAACGTGACAGGACAAAATGCCTAAATATCATTCAGGAGCTAAAACTGGTCCATGCATCAAATTCTGTAAAGTAGACACTTGTCATTTTCACTTCCACAAACCTTTCTCATGTAAGGGTATACAATCAAACATTCAGGTATTGACAGGGTTTTATTTTCAGTGATTCAATATGTCAGTGTCCTGGTAGCTGTTATTTAATGTCTTTTTCCCCAGAATATTTGTCCCATGAGAAATACACCATTACTAGAGACAGTTGAATCCCTCTGATTAGCTGAATTACCTATTGTTAATGGTCTGTGATACTGTGTACACTGGCTTGATGTCTGTATGTAAACAGTTGTGAATCGGATATAGACATGAGTACTTGTTTGTCAACAAATTGTGATTTGTAGTACTGGAATGTTGATGGGGTTTGATCACTGGAGAATCACACATATATGAGTGTGCCTACTGTCCAACAACATTAATATCAGTTAGCAAAGTAAAATTATAAGTAATATCTGTTATAGCTACTGGGACTTGCATATGTATAAAGTCCTACACTTTTTTTCAAATGAACTCAAATGCTTTGTTTTTTGACTGCACACTTTTTGTAATTACACCTCTGTCAGAGAACATAACCAAATTGACGACTAATGTGTTTAAAATGGTCCTCCTCGCAATGCTTTAGAGAAAAGATGCCTGTATAATGCTACGTGTATTGCACTGTATTATCCAGTGTATTGATATATTAGAATGTATACTGATCTAAACAGATCATACTATTGTACTTTGTAATGTTTATTCCTGTTATTAGTATTGTCACAACTTTGTACTGTTTCAGTTTTAGTTTTTACCAGTTGTCCTAAGAACAGATATTTCTTCATGAAACATTGATAATGAAAAAAAAATCACTATGACTACTTGTATTGATTGTATGAATGTGTTTGTTTGTGTTTGACATATTTCACCAGGGATGTTGAGATATTGTGTCACATGACCACTGTTGACATGTGCCACATGACCTGTGTTCACCTCAGGGAAGGCATTTTGACACATAGTTTGATGTTGTATCCATCTTCTTTAATTAAGTTTATGGATGCCTCAGTAGTGGCAGTATAATTATACCATATTGTACACGAGCATCTAGAGATACACTAGCTTACAACCTTTTCCAAGGTTGATTTTGACCATGTCTTCTAGACACACTATTGTGCCTAACACTACAGATAGTTGACCATCAGCTAGCAGGGTATATACAGTATTGATATACAGTTGGTCAGATCAGAACAATTTAAATTGCAAAATGCTTCTGCTTCTTCTTGATACTGTGCAAAACACCTTGTGGTTATTGCGCACAGGTCAGTGTGGAAATGATGTCCTGTTGAATGTTTATGGTGAGCTCTGGTTATCAGGTCTTGTAAGTTTACTTTTTGTAGCAAATTGCAAAAGTGGTTTCAGATATGATTTTTTAAAACATGTAAATGTATCTAAGAGTAAGAGAGAATGATACAATAATGTTAGAGTCACAGTGTTGTGTACAAGCTGCATGAAATATATCAACTGTAAATACCCAGGTGTGTTTGAGCACAGAAGCTGTGAAGCATCCACACCCATTTCACAGTACATTAACACAAAGGTTGGATATCTCCCAGTGTTCTCTTGAACAAAGGTAGGAACAAGTGCAAAAAGCCCCTTGTAGTGTCTAAATATCCTATTGATAAAATGGACACCACCATTTTATGTAAAAATGGTACCAAAACAGTCAAGATTTTCCCCTCCTTGTCCTCTGTCATAAACTACATGTTATTGGTCTCAGCCCTAGAGGGGAAATGGTACTGTCTGCTATACTCTGATCATTCTGTCTCTCTGAATTTGCTTGGCGCTAAAACATCTATAAAGTTGTACAGTTTTATGATTCACATTAGTATATCAAAAGATGAAGATTACATCTACAATGAGCCAAATATTTTGTGATATATGTCTATTTTAGTAAAAATAAATTTCACTTTGAATTTAAAATATCCATTAGTTAATCACAATATGAAGAGAAAACAATGGTAATGAGTACCCTCATGGATGTTATCAGAACCTACTTCATTTTATTTACTTATTTGATTTGATTTAATCATAGAAGATTGGTCTACATAACATAGCCACTTTTTCATCAACATTTCACCTAGAAATTAAATAAGTAAAGGAAAAGTTTAATGTCATGCTTAATTTGTGAAATTTTCAAGCATTTGTATAAACCTTGTGAATCCCATGCGGCCCTTGATGTTTTTTCTCCTGGTTTGCTTAGTTAAGTTTTGTCATTGTTTTTTGTGTGTGAGTCTAACGGGTATACAACTATACAGAAATATTAATGATCTGACAACCCCCTGACAACCATGAACAGTGACAGCTCACAAGTACAAAGTTGTAGTGTCAAACGAAATGAGACACCTGGTAAATACGTTTTCAAATAAAAAAAAATACGCGACAAAAATAGTAAAACTCAACCAAGTCACACTAAAACATTTGTTTTCCATTTCAAAATCTACCTATGCCCTGTCTGTACATCATGTGCACGGTAAAAATAGACCTTGGACAAGTTTCAACCTAAGATTGACGATGGGGGCGCTTAGTAGTTGAGAGGGTCACGGCGGGAAATAAATTTGCATACTGTACATTTTTGACGACTGAAATTTGAAAAAAAATATTGTAATTGTAAGGTTCTTTTCGTGCATACCTTCAAAAATTATCATTACATTGCAAAATAAGAGAAACAAATGGAATTATCAAAACTGGGTTGAATGGTTTGATGTTATTTACAGCTGAGCGATTGTTTCTATTTTTCGCTATTGCACTGTTATAAAAATGTATTTTGATATTTTGATAACTTTTACTGTGTCAACATTGCTTTATTACAGACTAATTGAATGCTGCAATGCGGCACACACGTGAGATCTCAAGACAACTTGTGCTGAAGTTGTGAAACAATGTAACAAATTATCATAATTTATGCAAATAATGTAGACTGAGGGTTTCCATTCCGTGAACGCTTCTGATTTTCTCGGGACCCATACTTCGAACTACGCTTTCAACTATTTTAACTGGTGGGTTTTGGGTGGATTTTTATGAAGAGTTTGTTGGAATGTTTTAAATCGAAGGATATATCGACAGTCGGAGTTTGGAAGCCTCGATCTGCTGCAAGTCGAGCAGCTCGTCTTTGAAATCAACCGTGGAGTTGGAATGGTCAGTTAAAACCTCTCCATTCTTTCGGAAATACCCAGCGATTTTCCGCTGACACAACTCAAAATTCCTGTCTTATATTGTACACAACTTCTCCATGGACGTTGTCGTTTGGTAAACTCTCTTATTTTAGTGGATATTAACAGTTCTTTCCCGAAATATTGCGTAGGAATCGTCGTCGACTGGATGTTAATCTGAAGATGTAAAAAGACTTGTTTGAACCCTTTACTGGGGGTTTGATATAGCGGGGATTTAGTGGATTTCAACGCTTTTATCGTTGATATATTACATTTTTTCCGGATATTTCCTGACTTTGGATATATACAAACATGTCTTCGCCAAAAATTAAGAGGTAAGTGGTTAGGTAAGGTGGGAGATCGTGGCCTAATCGTACTGGAAAATTCATGACATTAGATGGTCGCCATTGGGCGCCATGTCGACGTCGTGAAACTTCCAGCATGAAATGGGGTTTGAGTCGAATGACCTAGTAATATTTTAGATTTCTGTTTTTTTACATTGGGTAGAAGTGTGGAGTATGGTTTGCTTGGCTATTTTTGAAATATTGACGACAGGGTGTTGATTTTAAGGCATTATTCATAACGTTGTAGTGAACAAGCACAGACTGAGCCTGGTGGCGTTCGTGTTTGAAATTTCCTTATGTCATTGTTTACGTGTAGATTCGAGACCTTCCTTCCGTACAGAGGAAACTAGGACTTTCCCAACACTAGAAAACCCCAGTATATTTTCTCTCCTATCGATTTAGATATATTTCGACCTTTAGTCTTCATAAATTAGTGAGATATGACACATATTAGGTAGAAGGCACAATGGCGTCAGGACCTAAAGGTCGCCATATTGATAGGATATGGGCAAGCGTATGACATTCGACATGTCTGTGTGCATGTCATTCATTTCCACATGTGTCAGCAGAAATGTGCTTAGCGGATTAAAAATGATTTGATAACTTCTCGAATCGTGATATATTTTGACGATTCGAAGTCAGAGACACCATTGAAGGCTACTGGAGTTACTTTTCAGACTACAGTTACATATTCCAAGGGTCTCAGTTTTATCTGTGTAATTTGCTAATCCAAAGGTCATTTGCAAACTTGTTGTTGACTTGTATCTGTGAAACAGAGCATATTGTACTTTTAGAAGACAACGATAGATAGGGCCCTGGGTTAACATGTAAATTCATTTAAAAGGTCCATACAGTGGTATGTTTGATGTTATGTTGTATTGAAAACTTGCAGGTGAAGATTATAAACATGATATGAGGAGACAAAGGAAAACATAGGAGAAACCCTTTAAACTTTAATATGCTAAATATACTTTAAAAAAAAAAGATTTAAAAAACCTTCATTTTTTAAAGTGTCTAAATGCATTGAAGTGTCTGCCTTGGTATATGTAGATGAAACACAGACTACAGACGTGAGGGAAGTTAGTGCCCCATTTACATTTTTTTCATTCCATCACTGGCAGGCTATGTGAAATTCAGGAATGACCCAGTCTTATTACAATTGTATGTCACGCCTACAAAATGAGCAAAAATTGTGAAGTAATTGTTGTCTGAATGAAATAACAGAATACAAATAAAAAGGAAAACACCAATAATCTAGAAAGCAAACTGATAATATTTTGTATGGTGTCTCGAGATAGACAAACAAATCTGACCCTTTATTGAAGTTGTAGTTGTAATTTTTTTGTAAATATTTTTTATCCTGCCTAAAGCCCTAGTAGTAACACCTTCAAAGGAAAAGAAACCAGTTTTCAGGTGACCATGAACTTCAATTACTGCAATGATTTGCATAACAATTTTCTTTGAACACAAAGGACTTGTTAAAGTGTTACTGCCGACTATGAAAGAACACATTCTAAACAAAAGTAAACTCACAGCAAAAGCAAGGAAAAAAGACCACATGGATGTACTTAGTGAGAAATCTGTTGAAACATAGAAAAAAGCATTGATCTCTAGCAGAGTTTATGGATTTATTGATATTGAATGATGGAGAAATCAGAGTAAGTAAGTGAAAACAAAGGCATGAAAGCTAGTCTAAAACCTGGTTTGAATCTCAATAATTAAGGTAATAAAGTATAGGTTGACATTTGCAGCATGACTGTGGACAGAAGTGTTTAAGAAACAAAGTGAAATATTTATTTACAGAAGGTGGTTATAGATTATAGGGCACACTTGAGTAATATTCATGTCAACACCTTCCCAGACATCATGTTGTGTGCACAAGTTAATATGTAGTGAGGTTGATATACTCGCTGGCAATTGATCCAAGTGCATGATGGGAAATTACAGATTTGGTATTCTGTATGTAGTATGCAAACAATAGGTGTCCATTCAGTGTCAATATAGTTTTCTGTATTGTTGTGTTAGTATGGAATCTTGACATAGATTTTATGTTTCAAAATATTACTTGTTCCAATGCTGGCAATTGGTGTGTTTGCATTTATGTTGCAATTTTCAATCTTCGAACTTATGTCGCAATTTTCTTGGTCAAATTTTCATATATGCAAATCAATACAATAAATGATAGTCAGAATTCCTCATTTACATATATTCAAATCATGGACAGTCCTTGTTTTGAATATATATAAATGGGGAATCTCTTCTGAAATGTTTTTTAACAGGTTACATGTACTTCCTATATTGCTATGAAGCTATATAAATAGTGTCAGGTTATGGCTTTAAATAATTGAGATAGTTTTCTGTCTGCTTTACATGTAACTTGTAAGGTTCACCACAAGTACAATTCTGTATATAACTCTGTGAAGTCATAACTGTTTCCTGGTACCTATCTTAAAGTGAGGAACTGAGCTATGTTTTCTACAGTACAAATGCTAATGTAAGTTCAAAGATTCCATGATATGAATACTCATAGGGATCTGTTGAAAGTATCCATTATTATGCTTTCTATTCCTTCCATAAAGACATGAAGGATTAATGAATGGAGGTTGTTCCAGACTTACTATGGCCTTGATTTGCTTTCCATTGAATGACCTGTCGGTATTTCATCAAATAGTATAATTTCAAACCAGTTTTTCATAGTTTTTCACTGAGATTCTCTTGATAATATCCTCACTAAGCCATGTAATTCTAACCCAAATATTTCAAGGGTAATGAGTCCCTCTTCAGTTGGTCACTGTTTGAAGTTTTACACAGGAGAAGAGTACATCAAGTCTTGTTGTAGAACTGCATATATCTTGGTTCTCATATGTTATCTCCTGAACTGCAAGGCTTCAATAATGTATTTTGAAATGCATATTGACTCAGGCTAGGTTGGATCTGGAGTAGTCTGTTTGTAGAGACAATTAGGTTGTCAATGGGGAAGCAGTTTGCTCATCCACCATTTGTGATTACAGATAGGGTGTGAAAACCATGCACTGCAGACTCAGTGTGGTGAGGTAAATGTCGACAAGGAGATTGAGAGTGCTCTTGATTTAAAACAGAGATATTTTGAGTGTATTCACCAAGGAGTTCAGGGACTGGCCTAAATTAACATGAAGAGTTACTGTTGTAACTTTTATTCCAAGCACATACTTAAAAATCATTACATGAAATTTGTCAATACACGTGATGTGTGAGCCTAATTCGGGTCATAGGTCAAAGGTTACTTTGATACAATGGTTTACCTTTACCAACACAGAGGACTTTTCATTTGAAAATTAAGCATTACTACTATGTACAATACAACTTTTGTACTAGGTGACATGGTTTTAGTTTGTGACAGAGCAGCCATATACAAAGTATACCTTTCATGGAAAAACATTGTGAAAAACAAATATAACGTTGTTTGAATCATACCCCAAAGTAATCCTGTTTGTAGATGCAGTATATTGTCACTCGATTCTGACAATGTCCCTCTCCTTCTCAACGTTTAGGGACATGGTCAGAATTGTGTTCCGTACACCATCTGCAAGCAGGACTAACCTTCAAGGTCAAAACAGACCCTTTTGTTAAATACATGTATGTAGGTAATGATTGCCCAAGCATAGGTAGTACATGTATGTATTTTCTCCAAAAATATATATCCATTTAGTGTAATTATTATTATTTCTTTAATTCAGGCCACCAAGATGTCCCATAAAAATATAAAAAACATACAAACACAAAGAAAAAGACATAAAAATAATATTAAACTATCTTGTACTATATATACATGACAATCCTATACTTTCTCCAAAAGTTTGAATTTTATACATTCATGCACAGAATAATATGTATTAATTGTCTAATCTAAAACTTCTCAGGTAACAAATAGAAAATAGATATTGGACTTGAAAAAACGTAGCTTGTTAATGACAGCCAAGAAAAGTTGACAGTTTTTTGGAAACTGTAGGACGATTTGATTTGATTCTGCAAAAAAAAAAATTTGGAACCACAAATAAAAATGGGTATACAATACGACAACTATCACATTCGCATGAAAGACATAACAGATCCATCACTGAATACCTTTGCCGAGGATGACACAAAAAAGTTTTAAGAACATATTTCCATTTTAGTCCTCTCACATAACATATCACACCAAGGATAACAGTAATGATGAAATATAACACATAACAGACTAAATATACTAAAAAGAGAAAAGCTGACATGACCACATATGGATGAAAATGGAAGTAGAATGAGGCCAGACTATCAGAAATAAACAAACTCTCTTTCTTCTGATTCAGATAATTTATCATACATAAAACTTAAACTCTAAAAAGTTGCAAACAGCTCATATTGTGAATATACAGAGGTACACTGTTCCAAATTTTTGCGCCAGGTATACAGAATAAATGTTGCTCCGAGTACTGAAGGTTGGAATATAAATAAGGATAACAAGTTTTCGCATGAAGTAACAGTGACACAATCAGCTGTTTTATCTGTGAGATTGAGGCATTTCATGTAACTGATTTTGTTAATTTCATCCACTGCCCTAAGTCAGAAGAAAATTGTAAAATGTTAACATATGTTGTACTTGTATAGTAATAATTATTGATGTCACCTGATCACGCTGTCATGTCACATGATTAACATGCAATGCAAGGAAGTTGACCTAACATAATTTTTGTGTATGCAAATTTGCTATATGAATATGTTGACACATATTTTGTGGTACCATAGCTATGAAGTACAGCATCCCAGATGACACACTTTAAATGACAGTAACTCATTATGTAGTTATGTAATGAGGTTTAATTTAGAATTGGGAGAACTATTCATGGACTTACACAGCAGGTGTCAATACTCTCTGTTGTAGTGTTTTACCAGTATATTATTTGATGTAATGATAACATTTGCAGGGTGCAGTGTTATGTAAATTACTATGCATCTTTTTCAGAAATATTGAAGTGGAACTCACTCATCTGTGAGTGGTGGTGGTGGTGGTGGTGGTGGTGGTAGGGGGGGGGGAGGCATTGGCAAGCAAGGGAAATGAATCATTAGTGGTGGTCCAGTAGTCAAATATTGTAAATATTTTAGTTTTTGAAGAACATGAGATGTGTTTTGGTCCATATGCTATTCAAGTGCATTATTGAAATTTTTTTAAATAGTCTAGAGATAGTAATGATAAATTTGATAGTCTAGAGATAGTAATGATAAATTTGTTCACCTTAGATCATGAAATGTGAACAAGTTAATAACAAATCTAAAGAAACAGGAAAATGTCAAGTAAAATTTTGGGAAGTATGTTGCTGGGAAGACTTCACATCCTGGTTTGTTTTTCAGTTCATTTCATTTCATTTCTTTCATTTCATTTCATGTCTAATTATTCAGTGTAAATATATAAATTTCCAGTCAAACTACACAACAGTTATAGTTGACAAGTGTCACCGGGATAAGATTAGGCTAAAAAAAAATGTTGTTGTTTTTGGTTTCCGGTTACCTGACCACACATAGTTTTTCACTGCTGACCCTAAACTTCTTTTTATACATTCAAGAAAAAAATTGTGAAAATTGTAAAGTCTTGCAAGAAGAAGCTGACAATTTAAAAAGACAATATAAACTGTTCTTCCTATCTGTAATGACTATACATCTGGTGGGAAGAAACCAATAAACAGAGACCATATGGAAAACTACCTGAACTAGATATTCACACATAAAAAAAAAATCTACCTACCCCACCTATTCTACAATTAAGTGTAATCGGAACCACACAATTTATTTATATTTTTTGCTAAGTATAAATAAACCTCAGTGTGGGAACCAATGGAAATAATCTTTAGTGTAGAAACAGACCTGCATGTTTACATGAATACAGAATAACAATAAAAGAGACTCATCGCAGACGTCTAAATGAAAGTAGATTGTGATGTGAAGTGGACAATTTACATTCTCCTCACTGGAGTTGTCTGAGCTTGTGTAATTTCTTTGTCATTTTTGTGTCTCAAACAGCGTAGAATGAAATGTCGAATAACATTTATAAAAAATCTATCAACATTGTCGCCATAAGAGCTTTAGGTCTGATAAAGAAACAATCTATGATACATTTTAACAGTACAATATGTTTTACCTGTACCAGTAACCCAAAATCCATGCAAATGAGGGTTTGGAGTTCATTATTTCAAAATTCAAAATTCAAAACCCCCATTCACCTGGATTGTAGGCTACTGTACCACATGGACAAGTCACAGTAGTAATTGATCAAAGGTTATTTTCAGTGCATTTTATTTACACAATTTTCTCAACTTATTTCAGTGTATACCCAGTGTTTTGAAGGTAGTAAATAGGTAACATCTCTCTGAATTTGTGAGACTGTTAATTACGGTCTTTATCAAATCGATAATAGGATGCAACTGACCTTGATCACAGAAAATGTTATTCAGCCAGTGTTTCAGAAAATTTACAGTTGATGTTACAATAGTAGTCCAGACAACGATATACTAATGACAAGTAATTTGCAATGATGTGTGAACTCATATCACAACAGTAGAAAAACAACTGATCAATATGCAGCCAGGTGTGAAATTTAATTATTAATACTTCATTTATGAAAGTGAAATGTAGCATGAACCATACTATTAAAATGTTATACACAAGTTACTGCTGTAAAATGTTGTAAGCATCAAATTTAACCCAAGATTCTGAATATTATGGGCAACCTACAAGTGTAAACATGGTACACAACACAGTATGCAACAATATATATCAATACACTATCTCCAGTGATAAGCCATGTCCCCACATGAAATGACTCGAAAACCAATTCAAACTGAATCAGTTCAGTTAAATTGGTTTGAAACATATTTTTGTCACCATGAGAAAAGTGAGCAGTGGATTTGAATTGATTCACCCTTGCCTTTGCATCGGTTTTGAAATAAGTTATTTACTCTGAATAATTTTAAACCACCTTCCAGAGGGGTTTTTCAATTTGATTCAACTAAATCGGTCCAACCGTGTTAGTACTGTATGTTGTGACAGCAGAACTGACTTTGGTTCGATTTCAAACCGATCCAATATTCCATGTGTGGACAGGGCTATAGAGAGATTGAGTGTTATCGTAAATATCATAGGCATTCCCATATGGTATACCTCTAAACATACGGTACACAACCCACAATTCTGGACAACATACCAACCTTCTGTTCCAAATATTATAGGGAAAGCAAACCCACTTTTCCCTACCTCAAAACACATGATATGCAACCCACAATTCTAAACAATATATGCAACACAACATCTGCAACCAACAATTCAACATCACTACTTGAAGAGAATGGGCAAGTTCTATGAAACTGTATGTTACCCAATGTGGATTACATGTTCAGAGTATAACGTAAAGTTGGATACACATACTAAACTGCAGTTGTTTTCAATTTAGTTCAATTCAATATAAGTTTATTGCCTGCATGGGAAATATCACTTTAGCTTCACTGACCCTAAAAGAGATGTAAACTTACAATCTATACAAAAATGTACACAACTAACACTGGTAAACATATGAGAAATCAACAATAGATGTAAATTAAAATTTGCCATACACATACATGTAATGAGATTAAACAGTGTTCTCCCCAGATATTTACCCAAACATCTACATGTATGTATATATGCAAATGAAAATTATGTTTCATTATGCAAATGAGCTTCATTTGTTTTCCCCACATTTCAAGCATGTTGTTTGACATACTTGAATGACTGGGGAAAACACTGATAAGTCTCATGTATCTTGGAGCATACATGTACACCATACACTGCAGTGTTTTTATACTTATACTTTATAGGTACATGTACATGTAGCTGTATATCCTGTCCTGTCCTGTAAAAGTGGAAACACGTAAAGTGTTTTCAAATGGACATAGTTTTACTCTGTCCAAGAGGCTGTAAATTGGTCAAATTGACAAGAGTCCTCCCAGGCACCCACTCTACATTTCTTGCCACAATATGTGAAATATTTGTAGAATTATAGAATTCAGGTTTCTTTGGATTTCAAAACCCATGGGAAAACTTTGATATTGTGTACTTAGAGTATTCGCAGACATCTGAATTAATATTTTAAGTAGGTTATGCGGTACATGGTGTTATGTAGACTGGATAACTGCCGACACTTGGGGCCATGCATTGAAGGGTTGATGCAGGAATGTCTAATAGCTGTAGAATACATCTCGTAAGAGTCTATAGCTGTTGAGTGACCTCTGTCAGAATATATAGGTTGATGAGCCACTAGAATGTGGGATAAACTATCAAATATGTCTGCTGTATACTTCTTTGTCAGAAATGTTCCATAAAGATTGCAAAATGTACACCAAGTAATAACCACCACAGCCATCACCATCACTGCTTGTACCACCACCACCCACTATAACCACTACCACCATAACCACTTGTACCACCACGACCACAGCCACAACAACCACCTCCAACACCACTGCTTGTATTATCATTATCATCACTACAACCTCCTCCACCACCACCATCACAACTGCTTGTACAGCCACCATCACCATGGCAATTACAACAAACACAAACACAAACATGACAGCAACAATGTAGTGACAAAATACATTTGCTAACAATTCAGTAACGTACTATAATTAACTCATCATGTGTATAGACTGTTGTGAAATAGAAGGAAAATATGCATATGTTCAATGCAAAGGAATGGAAGTGTTGGGGTATTAAAAATATTAATTTTGATGTTGAAAAAAAAAGCCACTGTAGGTGGAAGCATTTGCCTACCATATGATATACATACATAAATGCACATATACATCACTTACATGTACTATATCAATGCATGATGAAGTCTCTTGCTTCTCATGAAGACAAGAGTCTGGCAAGGTATACTACGTTTTTCAGCTCATTTTTTATATATTGAAAATATAGTGTAGCCCATGTTAATGGTGAGTAAAATAGAACTTAGTAGGTTTCTGGCCAGATCAGATGGACACAGTCAGTAAAATTTATAGACAGACACAGCCATACACAGACAGAAAGATAGATAGATAGATGGATAGATGGAGAAACCACATAGATTCGCAACTGGAATATGGTCCACACCATGGTTATAGACATGTTACATATTAGACAGGCCAGAGACAGACAGACAGATAGATAGACAGACAGACAGACACACAGACATACAGATAGATAGATTTGGAAACCACATAGATTGGCAACTGGAATATGGTCCACACCATGGTTATAGACATGTTACATATTAGACAGGCCAGAGACAGACAGACAGATAGACAGACAGACAGACACACACACACAGACACACAGATAGATAGATTTGGAAACCACATAGATTGGCAACTGGAATATGGTCCACACCATGGTTCAATATGGGGTACATAGGCAGGACAAAGATATTATTATTATTATTTTACTTCTTAAAGAACGCACTACACATACCTCTCAGTGCATTGTACAACAACAAAGTAAAACACAAAAATGAAAAATACACATAAATTAATGTTCATGAAACAAAGGGAATTAAAATGTAATCAATACTGATAAAAAAGAGATGGAGGTAAAAACATAACAAAAATAGACAGACAGACAGAATGAGACACATGTAACATAGACAGACAGACAGAGACAAACAAAACAAACAGAAACTTTAGATGGGCACACCACATATACTTGCAATTGATTACATCGATGCATTAAAGATTGAATATGATCTACATGGATAAATGCTGGTTACATAGAGAGACCTTCAAAGAGGTACAGCCAGAAAGATAGAGACACAAACACACCACACAAATCTGTATACAAATAGTTAAATTAACTCATGGATATAATGGTACTTATATGGGTAATGAGGAACAGAGAGACAGTGACAGACAGACTGGGAGATTGTCTAGACTGTAATATTCCTAATTGTTTCGGCTAATGTAATCACCTACTACAACCATGTGAACCATTACATCGTAGATACATGGAAACAACAACGAAGCAGTCAGTCCTCTTAATGTCTGTGTACAGTGTATATAGAAATTTACCAGCCATCAATATGCCCAAATGTAATAAGCATAATAAGCAGACTGTTGCCTGGGTTTTATGTTGTACAGAAATATTAGAACAGATGTCGTCAAAGTTACCGCATGTAGGTATCACAGAGAAGTCATCGATATTACCGCATGTAGATACTGTTGATTTATCTGATGATTATACATGTAGATACAAAGCCCTCACTGTGAATATAAACACTCCTATATTGTTCATTCATATTAGTTTTATCATTGATCAGAGGAAGACAATAGTAATGGTATATGAACTTATTATACATAATGATAAAAGAAAATACAGATGAATCATAGGTGTGCTTTAAAGGCCTATGATTCAATCCCAGGGTCCCGATTAGTGCTGTCTGGATTTGATAGCACTATTTTTTGTTCATAACCAACATCTGTTTTTATCCTTCTCCAGGTCAAGTTCTTGTAAAAAGATAATGGCTGTGGCAGGATTAGGAATCTATAGCACTGCCAGACAACTGTTTTTCACACCAAAATGTTAATTTGTCAATTCTAATCCAACTTGGGCCTGTGAATACAATTGTAGTAGTGTAGTAAAACCATTACTTTGTTATCAAGACTTTCTAGTCAGGGTTCAGTCAACCATTTCATGAAGAATGTATATTTTGTACTCTAATATGGGTATGTTATTCTCAAATATGTACTGTAGGCTTGTGACCTACATTCATCTGTACTTGAACAATGGCATCCATTACAATATTGTCACTGTGTGTACATTGAATGTAAATCACATCTTGTATCGGTCATGAATTATTCAGTGTTATAAGATGAATATTAAAACTATATCAGCTGTAACTTGAGTGAAATTATTTCAATCTTACAACCAACAATTTATTCACAGGAAATAATTGCACATTGTACAGGTTGATTTTAGCCATAAATACCAGTCACAGGTTGAAATAGTCATTCTCGCAAACCAGAGCTGTTATTTCTTCTGCTACACTTCGAAATAAAAGTCTGACTGGTTTTAATAGGGAACTTGCAAACTCACCATGTTGAATGTTGCATCATGGGAAATGTGATATTAAATACTAACCAGTTAACATCGTAAACAATAACATTACATTGTTTGTAACCACAAATGATCAATTCAGTCACCTTGACCATTGCGGGAGGTTTATTTTATCAGTAGCTCCAGATTAGGTATTATAATAACCACAGATTATCCCATAGTCCTTTGTGTCTGAGCATGCTCAGTCTGGATTGCAAGTTCCCTGTTTGCTAGATGTAGATGTTTTAAATTGGTAAAGTTAAATTTTATTAGGGCCACCCAAAAAAGAATTGTTTCTGGTCAGCGTGTGCATCACGTAAATACCCCTGCTTTGGTCTTTTTCTTTTTGTGTTTGTCCAGCTCAAGCAGTCTGCAGATCTGTGGGGAAACACAAATATAACCCTCCCTACTTTAGTGAAGACAACTGCAGAGCCAATCATAAACAAGCAAATGACATCTGCCCCACATACATGTACACACTTTAATACTCTAAAGTAAAAATAAAATGAACAGTATCTGCCATAAATAGTAGATTGAGTGACATGTTTGTTGAGAATTAAAAAAAAGTGTCATCGCACCATATAGGACAAAATAAGACAAACTATTCTGACCAGAAACAATTTTTTTTTTCTTGGCCTTAATTTAATATGCATAATAAACATAAATTACATTGCAGAAATTAATGTATGATGTGAAATTTAAAGTCAAGTTCATTGTCAAGTAACTGTTGAACTGCGAATCTACAATGTACCAGATACTAGTACACACATGTATGTTTATGTGTGAGTGTAATGACAAACAGAATCTGATAACAATAAAGAAAGGGACAAAGTATTGAGGTCAAGACCATGAAAATGTCACTGAAAGTTAATGGTCTTGTTGACAAAAGTTGTACAGATATCTTGCAACAAACACTTACTTAGTAGCCTGTCTCATAGTAACATGAAGGCTACATGATTAGGGAGTTCTATGAAAGATGCCGTTATTTAAAATTACATTGTGCACTAAAATTATGCTTATCATGTGAAGTGTAATTCCAAACAGTTAGAAAACATCACTTTGTGACTATATATAGAAAAGTGGATTTACACACAGCCCACAGGTCACTGTGAATTATGCACAGTAATAAAAACTCGCTGGTATTTGTACTTTGTGAACCATAGTTCAATGAATTTTTTATTAGGAAAGATACAATAAGGTGTCAGGTATAACATTTTATATCTAAATAACAAGATGTCTATATGCAAAAATGTGAAAATAAGTAAAAGAGATAGCGATGATGAAGTGTATTGTGCTACTGCTAGTGAAATCGTCATGGGTGATGAGTAGGTGAAAATAGAGAAATCTATTGATTCCTCATCACATAGACTTCTCCATCTTAAAATGATGGCATAATGTCTTCCTGGACCTGGCATGGCCAAGATAACTTCAATTTACCAGATCCCCCTTGGCATAGTCTGCAAGAGATGATGTGTCGTGCCGCCCCATCACTGTATCAGGCAGCACTATGAAAAGCCCTATTAGGGCTGAACAACATGACATAATATCTTTATGGTACAGTCAACCCCTGGCACTGTTACCATGGTTTTTGAGCATTATCGAGAACATTTACTCAAGCTGATAAAATGAATTATATGTAAACAACTCTAAAAGTGCAATAAACTTAGGAAGGATAAGCCCACTGTTTTCATGACACTAACAAGAGTTCATTCAAGGTCTTTGCAGTGTTGGTTACCACATCCATTAGTGTTTAATCAGATTTAATTGTATGAACTTTCACTGCAGCCAAACAAAACAAACTGGTTCCAGTTATTCAACATTGATCTCCCCAGAGACTTTGGGTCAATTTGCATGTTGGAAAATTTGCATAATTAATGTGCATATATTTTTACTCACTTCCTTCACTACCATTAAAAATTAGTGGTTGTTAAAGTGGCCATGTGGATGAGGATTGGGTATTTATTTTGGATTTTCAATTTACAAAGTAATTTTATCATGGCTTCCTACTTGAAAAATCGTTGAGAAACAACATACTTAGTAACTCAATACATTGCAAAAAGCTACATAATGTGTAAAAAGTTTGTTGTTGTACGTACATTAACAACGATTTTACACATATAGTAATCTTTTGCAATGTACCCAGTTAAAAACAAGGACTTGGCATTAGTTGTTTCACATTGATTTTTCAAGTAGGAAGCCATGATAAAGTTATTTTATAAATTAAAAATTAAAAATAGATATCCAATCCTCATCCATATGGCCACTTTAAAATTTACTCTGAAATTACATAGTTCTTCCTGACTGACCTTAAAACCTTTTTGTGTATTTTAAGCATAATATCTTGAAAATACTGCTAGACAAATCAGAAATGTGAATAGTTTAGATTAGCAATGAACACATCATGACCTCCTAAAATTGGAATAAAATGATTTTTAGATCAGAATGACAATACCTGGTATAATGGTATTGTAACATTTATTCTCTGTTGATATGTAAATCACAACGATGGATTAAGAATTAGGATAAATATTAGACTATGATATGTCGTGTCCTAAGTTCCACACTCACCAGCCTGCCTCCTCTCACCGCCTGTATCAATCGAATATATGTGCTGATGTTTATACTGTATGTTTACAGGAAAGTATATTTATAGCATATCCTGACATACATGTATTACGTACAAACGCCATATTATGTTTGAGAACAGTTTGTGATGTTTATATGCATTCTGTGTCTACATGTATTTAGTCTAGTTTTATCCTTCAGATCTCTCTTTGGTTAGAGACTACATTGGCATCTTAACTAACATGTATTATGCATGATAGTAAGTATTGATGATACAGTTTGGGGAAAAGTAATATAAACCCCCAATTTTTGAATCCCATGATTTTGGAGCAGTATTGTCTTATCAGTTGAGTCAGACTCATAGGGATTAGGGGGGATATTTTTTGTTGAGGACCAGCCTTGTCTATAACTCTACCTCCTCTTCTGTAGCTGTGTCAGACAACACCTTTTCACCCCCAAATTTGAAAGTTGATCCAACATAGAACTTTAATGTAAGAGATCTGAAATTTGAAAGTTAATCCAACATAGAACTTTGATGTAAGAGATCTGTAAGATAACAAATTCTTGACCATACATGTAGGTGGTGGGATTGCTCTGTTTTCATGTTATTATTTTTTTTTTGTTGGTTTACAACATGAACTCTAACAGTAAACGAAACTTGATGATATTCAGAAGAAAGGTAAAAAAAATGAAAATGTAAAAATGAATTTTGTTTAATAGGATTGGATTTGTTTCGTATTTCACATAACTCACTTTAATAATAATAATCTTACAAATTAGGTTATTTGTCTGGGGTTCAGTTTTAATACTGGCTGAAAAAAAATTCTATTTGCAAATTTTTGTTGCCGAAATATTTGATGTAATTTAAATTTTTTGTTCATATATTCAATTTAAGTTTCGTTGTTCAAATAATTCAAATTTTGTGGTTGAAAAGTGATTTATTTTAGTTCGATTTTTTATTTAGTACAAATAATGTTGAACTATCACTTATTGAAATACATTGAAATCAAAATTTGCTACATACATACTTGAATTTGAATAAATTGATTCAAACATTTGTGTATGTGGATGGGTTTAAGTTACACCACTGTAATACAAATTCATTTAGAGAAAGCACTGTGCTAACACAATCATTGCCACCCTGGCAACTGTGCCTGGCAGGTTTCTCCCATGCTTCAAACATGTTCTACCATCCTTGAATGACAGTATTATTATAGTAATACTGTCACATGAAGGGAAATGACGGATACGTCCATGTGTGTATGTCTTAAATATAAACGTATCATGTGGTATGTTTCAGACATGTATCTTATGTGCTCATCATTTTGCAAATAATTATGCAAATTACCATGTTATCAATATGTAAATTATTATGCAAATTAGCATATTAGTCTATCCTGGGGAGAACACTGATTAAATTGATCTTGAACTGATTCAAGTAGGGACACAATGATTTATTGTGATTACCCCCAGTAGTTTAATGATGTTTTCATACAGATTGAGTAAGCTATCTTCATTACAAGGACAATACGTTTGTAGTATCTATAGGTATTTTTATACTGTCAGTTGGTTGTGTTTATAGTATGGTTGATACTTATCAGTTGGTTGTGTTTATTGTATGTAAGTTATACGATATCAAAATAAGGTTCTTCAAATCTTTCTTCACATTGTGATTTGTAATCAGCTGTGTATAACCTCTAAACACACAGGCCAATATGTCAAAGTTCAATGTATCAATGAGACAGATCACGTCATCTAGGGGCCAACGGATAATACATTTGTCATCTAAAGCAAATGCAAAAAACATTATGAATATAAAGAGTGACTGTCTGGTGATTTAATAGAAGTCTAGCTCTGAATGTATACGCTGTGGGGTTTTCGACACGTCTTTTTCCCTCCGCTATAGTTCTTCCTTATCTCAAACAGGGAGATTGCGAGCAGATTTCATTTGCACGGATTTTGGGAATAAAAACCACACATACAATGTACCCTTGCTAATGAATATATAAAATACAGAAATGAACTTTAAATCACTAAATTCAACTTATGTCTTGTCTATTGTGTCAATTCTTACGTTCACTCAAGCCGCAAAACGAACAACGGTAAGTCATACAAACAGATTAGCTCAATATTGCACGTGCGCACAACCTTGTACATGTTTAAGCAGCTGTCATGTCGTACGTTTTGTGGCTCGAGTGAACGTTAAGACAAGAAATGACAGAACAGACAAGACGTAGGTTGCATTTAATGATCCAAAGTTGCTTTCTGTACTTTTTGTAGTCATTAGCGAGGGTATGGGTGTTTTTTTTAACCGAAATCTGTTCGCAGTCTCGTTTTTTGAGAAAGGGAAGAACCATAGAGGAGGGGAGAAGACATGTCGAAACCCTGCAGCGTATACATCTTGAGTTAGTAGAAGTCAAGTTAAATTTCAGTTGCCCAGTTATTGACCAATTTGTGATGTAGAAAATAGCTGGAAGCTGGTTAAAACAACTGACTGTCAGTAATAAATCTCCAGCTATCAAAATGGATATATGTATTGAATTTGGTCCCAAAAACTATGAAATTCGTATAATTTATGGTAAAATATGTTAGTGCTTTTGGTTGCTGTTGAACAATTACTTACTGGCACCAACAGACATAGACTAAACAAGTTGTAAACAGTTGAACATTGTTCAAATGTAAATCGCCATGTTTAGTGTGTAGTATGATGTTTCGTTTCTGAAGTCCTTCACCAAAAGATTTCTTTTATCTTGTCACATTTGGAGTGTGTTGTTTACAGTAGAAGCACATGCAGCTGACATTGTTCAAAGCGTTTGGTCTGGAACAAACAATGATTACAGGCAGATACTTTATAATAAATAAAGTATTGGTATTTTTGATGATACAATTGTCTTATTACATACATGTATTACATCCGAACATAGTGTACATGAATGATGTTTGGCACCATATGTATGCCATGTTCGAATGAATAAGACGATAACATGCCTAGGTCTCGTACCAATATTACCCTTTAAATAGAAACATGTCATAGTAATGTGTAGTGAATTTTGTTTTCAGACGAAACACTTCAAACATTGTCAGCTGCCTGTGTTAGAAGTGTTGGTGACACTACTATCTGACAAGTGAAGTGTTTTGAACTGTCATAACCTGTCTGTTTGTCCTTGATGATACATGGCCATGATTATTGATTTATGTTTGTTTGTTTAGACACTTTGACATCCATATTTGTTTAATAAAAGTTTTTGTAAACGTCATAATCAATATTATGAGTGACAATGAAATTATTTCAACATTTTCACCTTAAATTTGATTGAAAATTTTTCAAAAATTTCATCATAAATCAAGTAATGACAAAAATGATCAAAAAGAAAGCAAGCTTGTATACAGTAAGTTGTTGCGATTACAACTGTACTTGTATTAGTCACTTTGGAAATACTATTACTAGCATTTGTGATTGAACCAAGATGGTGTCATGCTCGTGATACATGTCAAACAAGCGTAAGAATGGAGATTTCTGCAAATTCGTAGTTAGTGTTGGAGATTTAGTGAATAGGAGGTCTGTCAGTGTAGACCTAACTTGTTCAAAATAAGGTACATAATATTTCTCTTTCCCACCCCCTCCACCCCCACCCCATCTTCCTGTCCAATAAGTTACATTTAATATGACAAAGCCAATGCTGCCTATCATCAGGTGGCTTCACTGTACTAAACTCTCATATTCTTGTGATGCACAGATGTTGTTCAATAATGAATATATATGTAGAACACTATAACCCTCTTGGTTAGATACTTACTTGACTGTAAGTGTAGAATGTGACATGAATATCAACTGTGTTAAGGTAAATTGACAGTCGTGAAATTAAAATCCGTGAATTCTGACATCTTTGTTATTTTATAATATGTATTATTGATTAATATCAGATAATGTATCATTATAAGTTGATAAGGTGAAACTCTATAATTTGTCTGCAAAGATATGTATATACCGTGCTGGGAAAGATGACCTCCACAATGTATACATGTACATGACATACATACATAATTGTGTACTGTATTATATAAGTCATGGACAGTACATCAGAATCGTTTAAAGTGTCCATGATTTCCATGGGGAGTGTAAGACTTGATGTACATAAGTTAAAATGGTGTGTCTGTGACCTCGTTTGACCCCATTTAAGGTTTGAGTTTCAGTGTGGTCATATGATCATTTATTTAGTTCATGACCTCTGCCTAATGTAGTATGTAGTGTGGTTGTGGAAATGAGTAAAAAATACAGCATACATGCGATACTATTCGTGTACAGTGAGTTGTAGACGTGTGTACATCAGTATTTGTCATGTGGCTGGGTGCCACTTCCATATCTTTGTGTTCTAAGAGTGGGTGTACAGTTTCAACCTACAGGAAAAGAGTCTGTCAATATTATGTAAATTGTGCATGACTGCTTGTCATATATTTACTTCTGTTCAAATACATGGCTGAGGAATTATTATTTTATAAACATGTTTTTTACTTCAAGAGGTTACTTTAGTCCGTTTAGTTTGTGTTGATAGGTCACAAGTATATTATCATGTTATATGTCATATCTGACTTGTGTGATGTAGTCATGTACCATATCTTATTGTTTTGATATACAGTCTTATTGGTTTGATCATGTACCATATCTTACTGGTTTGATATACAGTCTTACTGGTTTGATATGCAGTCTTACTGGTTTGATATACAGTCTTACTGGTTTGATATAGTCTTACTGGTTTGATATACAGTCTTATTGGTTTGATATGCAGTCTTATTGGTTTGATATACAGTCTTACTGGTTTGATATACAGTCTTATTGGTTTGATATACAGTCTTATTGGTTTAATATGCAGTCTTATTGGTTTGATATGCAGTCTTATTGGTTTGATATAGTCTTACTGGTTTGATATGCAGTCATCATGTCATGTACCATTGATAAAGGATAGAATGTTCCTACACAGTTTTCTCCCTGGGATGGAGTGCAGCAAGGCTGACAGCTAATTTGCATTGTTATATATCATTAAACCTGATAATTTTCATACTGATTTGTATAGTGATCAGCATATAATATGCATGTCTGCTATATTGAAACATACACTGACATATTTAACACATACATGTACATCAATGGACATCAGCAGTACTTAATTTCTCTTCATGTCAAAGTAAGATATTGTCATTCAAAGATTACTGAAGCTTAAAGGATATTAGAACCTCTCTTTACAGCATGGCAAAAACCTGCCAAGTATGGTGGCGTGGGTGACAAGGATGGTGGTTACATGCATTGTATGCTTTCTACTGTATATGGGGGAGAACACTTCTAAACATGTATCAAATGACGACTTCACTGCACCATGCAAAAACATAGGAATCAAATATTGGGCTTTAAGTATGATTTTTATCTGGTCATTAAATTCATCTTTGAATTGTTGTAGATGATGACGATGTGAAGTTTTACATTGGCTCTACTCTGTACAGCTGTTGTGAGGGACATATTGTACAAATGACATGTACGTGTGGGAACTATTTCACACTCCAAAGTGCATTTGTATTTAACCTCCTTCACCTCACATCCGCATACTCAAAGCTTTCAACTCTAAGTTTTACATAATAGGACATTCATTGAATGCAATGTGTTCTAACAGTCTGCTAAATGAGTGGGTGGTATGGCGGATAGGTTCTATGATACGTACTCCAGAGTACAAGCACTACTGTTTTTGCTCCTACTTTGCCCACAGAAGTTTGGCTCCGAGTTGAAAAATAGTGAATATATTAACACAGAAATTCCTACTGGTGAGTCATAGAGTAAATAGGTTCATTGCAAGTCAAGTTATAGGTTTTGAAAATGAAATTTGCTATGGGTTACAAAGTATTGGTGTTGTTGTTTAGTATTGTAGGTAAAATCTACCTGAACTTTCCTCAAGAGTTATGGTATAAGGTATAGAAAACCCTGCAAGTATTATCAGATGTCTGGTGTGCTCTGATCCTAGCAACAAAATAAATAAATAAATAGATTATAGGAGGGGTTGATACAATCAGATTTTATACATTTATGAAAGACCACATCACAGGTTCCTGCATAGACTGCAAATAAAGCAAATAGGCTTGATTTACATAATGTACAATGTATCTTCATAAACATGTACTATAATCTTGTTGTTTTAGACCTGTCAGGATCACTTGTGGTGTAAACTTTGCTTTTGTTAAATTTCAAATGAGAGAAAGTCAGCACCAAACTACATATTAAACCACAACATACATGTACTTGTAGAGTGTCTTCTGTGAGGAGTGTCGATGTATGTTGTCACTTATAAGTTGTAGAGTGTCTATATATATTGACACATGATGTAGAGTGTCTTCAGTGAGGAGTGTCTTAGCACTTTTATAGGGTGTCTTCTGTGAGGAGTGTCTGTGTATATTGACCCTTGTAGAGAGTATCTTCAGTGAGGGGTGTCTGTATATATTGACACTGTAGAGAATGTCTTCTGTGAGGAGTGTCTGTGTATATTGACACTTGTAGAGAGTATCTTCAGTGAGGGGTGTCTGTATATATTGACACTGTAGAGAATGTCTTCTGTGAGGAGTGTCTGTGTATATTGACAGTGTAGAGAGTGTCTTCTGTGAGGAGTGTCTTAGCACTTTTATAAGGTGTCTTCTGTGAGGAGTGTCTGTGTATATTGACACCTATGGCAAGTGTCTTTTGTAATGGGTGTCTGACACTTGAAGAAAGTGTCTTCTGTGAGGAGTATCTTTGCACTTTTTAGAGAGTGTCTTCTGTGATGAGTGTCTGTGTATATTGACACTTAAAGAAGGTGTCTTCTGTGAGGAGTATCTTTGCACTTGTGCAGAGTGTCTTCTGTGAGGAGTATCTTTGCACTTGTACAGAGTGTCTTCTGTAAGTGTGAGTAGTGTCTATAGTACAAAATCAATTTTTCATAATAAGAGTGCTGCTTTGTTAAGCTTTTTTTCTTTATATTATATATGGTACCTACATTTGTAGTCTAGTTCCTATACGGTATCGTTATGATTTATACCTTCACTCACAGTATTGTCAAGGCCCTGATGAAAAGTGTTAATTATGGTTCAACCCCATAGTGAGCAAAGCACGAACAGAGCATATCACTAGTAATAATGGGCTGTCGTCACCGCTCATTAAATATTCATTTGGTACAGCTGTTTTAACGATGTCCAATGTCCAACCAGGACTTTACTGACAGTCTGAGGTTTAAACTAAATGACTTGGGACCCATCAACAAAATCATGTTTATATGAATGCTGTAGGACTCGGAGGGAGCACAGGAATGTGTGCTGATTGAGGGAATTTGACCAGACTGTGGTTAGGGTTAGAAACCACAGTCTGGTCATCCAGACTACTGCATTTGTGAAGTACTTTAATTATTGTCTGGACATGTGATGCCTATACTAATGTGAACTGTTTGAAGTCTTTGTGATAAACAAAAACTGCACTGTGTTTTGAGGGAACTCTTCTTGTTCTTGTGTGATATAATTATCTGTGGTTGCTAACACATCTGTGGTTGTAACCACGATTTCTAGCCAGTAATGGTTTTCCCAAAATGGTCTATCTGTAGACATTGTTTAAGTTGCTAAGACTTAGTACTCAAAATTAATGAAACATACATGTAACTATGCATTTCCTATGGAAATAAAGAAGAATTGATTAATTAGCATGACAAAAGAGCACACAATTATGTTAATTACTTCAGTTGTTTACATTACATATGTGAGGTCTAAATTTGACAAAAACACTTCCTTACAATGTGTATTTCAGTTTTCAATTGACAAATTTTTCTATTTTGATGAAATTTCAGAAATTGTTTTTCAAATTGAGTGCAGTAAACTGAGATATATCAATGATCATGTTGTTTAGTGCTATTTGTGCTACTCTTGTGAGTGCAATAGACAGATATCATGTTGTTAAAGTACTTATTGTCCAGCTCTTGTTAGTGTTGTCTGATAGGGTAGCATGACACGTCGTGTCACACCGACTATTACTACAACTGATTGAACGAATCTTAGTGTTCAACTTCAGGACTGACTTCTGTAAAAGTGAGTTACCATGGCAATGAGGATTTCAGTACTTTAAAGATTGACAACAGTATCTTAACCAGAACTATGATGCAAGTAATGGATTACATTCACAAATCAATTACTATCATGCCACTTGGCCTCTAACAATCTGGGGCTTCCTGGTTTTTTGCACGGTTGTAAATTATGGAGTTGCCATATGCATACTAAACACTTATGAATGTAAGTTATCAAAAACTATACCATCCTTTAATATTGTGAAATTAAATGTAAGACTTGCAAAAAAGATTGAATGCCATATTGCCAAAAGAAAAGACTGTCTCCCAAAGTTTTGTGCAAAATGGGACAATTTTGAAGTTTAAGTGAATTTTGTTCCCTACCTCTGCACTGTATCTTTTTTTTCTCACATTGTTTCAGATGTTCCAAATGGTGCCACATGTTATTTTTGTACTTGTGTTGCTGTTATTTGTCTTTCTCGAAATTAAACACTTACAAAAAAACCTTTGAAATTCCATCCACGTAAGATTATAATAGAAATGAAATGTATTTGTAAGTATCAACTAATGTGGAAGTGACAGCACACACACAGACACACACATACACAGACACAGACACACACACACACTGACACACACATATACAGACAGCCACACACAGACAGACAGAGACACAGAGACACACACACACACACACACACACACACACACACACACACACACACACACACACACACACACACTTTAAATATGTAGGTCAACATCTGATGAACAGCCACTTCTCTGACCTTTGTAAATACGGTAGATTATGATAGATTTTACACATCTGTTATTCAACAAATCCGAACACAGATTGTATATTATTTCAATATAAATCTACTTTTCTAAACAAAAAAAATTTGTCTTTATGGGAGAGTTATTGTGGCACTTATGACTTCAACAGGTGAAAAGCTTTGTGGTTTTATACCGATTGAAATAGACAAAATGTTGAGTGGTCATATGAGGTCATGAAATTCTCTGACCTAGTGCAGATATTCATGGAATTGATATCATTATATATATAGGACGGGTAATGGTGGAATTACAGTTTTATTTATCAGAGATCTATATATATGTGACTGAAAAATGTCAGTAATTCATTCTACTCTGAGTATGCTCTTAATTATCATGTCATGAAAAATGGACATTTTCAAGTGTTTGTTAAAATTGGGAATTCGTTCTTGGGGAAAAGTCGTATGTGCAAAAAAGAGAAAAATCCGCCACTAATTAAAATACTGTTTCTACAGCAATGCAGGGATATTTCCTGTGCATGGTTTTCAAGTAAAAAAAATGGATATACCCTTGCTTTAATGTACATATAAAATAAAGAAAATTATGTACTTTACAGTTTAAATCAGTAATCTTGCCTGTTCTGATGTCTCTAGTGTACCATACACTCGAGACTATTACATTGGATGTGCTAACCCCATAACCTATCCCCCCCCCCCCCCCCAAAGTGAATGCAAATCTAGGTCACACAAACTGTACCCAGCCTAAGGTTTATGATGTTTTGTGTTACAGCTATTGAATAGGAATGTCTCATGAGTATAACCAGGTCTTTGTGACACTGCTGTACAGACAGTTACACATGCCTAGCAGACATTCTCATACTAGAGTGGTATTTTATGAAGACTTTAGTATTCTATGGCCAACCTTTGTTAGTTTTATATGCCCTGATCAATAACAAAGAATGTGTAGGGTTCTCTACAACCTGGTGTATCTGTACTGCTCTTATAAAGATGCAAGGTCAGTGGCCTAGACGATGGCCTGAGTTCTGTTCCCTATAACATGTGATGTGTTGGAAAGAAATCTTCCTGTTCAACACTATTGTAACCATGACCTCTGACCTACAAACCCACATATATTAATCATGTTTTCCCAACGTGTGTCTTTTTGTGTGCAAACAGATACCTCTGGGGTACAAAGATTTAACTCCAAAATAGCAGTAACTGAATTATTTCAACTACAATTGCTTTCTTGTTTTTGACATATTTAATAATTCTGATTTGTTCAACTTGTAGTTTTTTGTGTACAAACAAATCCCCCCCCCCCCCCCGCCCTTAGAGAGAAGAATAATTTATCTTGCACTTCCTGTAATGTTGGTGTCAGATGAGCAAATAGTCCAGACCTCTTCCACTGTTTACACATGGACATCAAGTTGATGTACACAATTCCATTAATTGTAGTAGAATGGTATTTCACCTAAATTATAATGATTGAACAGATATAATGATTGATTGTTAAGGTCAGATATATTTTTCAAGTGACAGAATTTTTTTAGTGTATGGTAAAGCTTGCCTTGAGCTCAAGGTCGTCATGTCATGACATTTCATGTCCTTCTTTGCTGTCAAACATGACAGAATAGATTCCATGATAAATACATTACATATGCCATGTATGCCCTCTTTGCTGTCAAACATGACAGGACAGATTCCAGGATAAATATATAGTATATTCCATGTATGTATGATTTATGGATTCACCTTTTGAATTATCTACCACTAAAATGCAGACATGTGTACACATATATAGATTCTGGGTTTTTTCTTCAGGCAAAGTAGAATTTGAATAATCAGAGAAATACATAGATAAGTAATGTCAGTATTCTTGTAACTATCCCTTTATTGTACTATTTTGAGTGGCTTGGTGGCCAACCTTTTCTGTATTAAGGGACGATCGCACAATGTTGCACAAGCTCAATAAACGAACTAAGATGGAAAGCTTGAAGTGGATTGTGTTCAAGGACATATTGTCATTGAGAGAAATTATTCAAACTTAAAACTCACAGCACGTCACGGAACGTTACATATGTATAGTTTTGTGTCTGCATTATTAAGGCATACATGTATATATAATGTGACCTATTTCTGGTACATTTTTGTACAAATTAATAATCTTTGCCTGTGACATTAATTATTAGTTATCAATACTCCTTCATATTTCTACTAATTTTGGTGTTACATGTACAGTTTTTTTTCGTCGTCGTCGTCGTCGTCGTCGTCGTCGTCGTCGTCGTCGTCGTCGTCATCATCATCATCATCATCCATCGAGCATGGTTGAAATCGTAAACACTCTGATATGCCCTGGTTTATCTGCCATTGCTCCCTTCAGTTCATCCAAACTGAGTCCAGTGTCTGTGGCAATTTTTTTGTTATGGGCAATAAATACATACAATCTACATGAGTTCCTAAGGTATTGCACTGAGGTTCCCCACCAAAACCATGGTATGGGAATGTAAATATGTAAATTTTGAGAGATATATTTACACCATGAAAACCACTGATGCATGCAAATAAATGAGTGAAGAAAAGGTTGGTGTTTCTACATGATGCAGATATATTCCAGGGATAATGTCTGTGAGGGATGAGGAATGCAAAATGACAAACATCCTCAGTTCGTTTCTGTGGGCCTGCATGTGTGACTGCTATGAGCATGTGGGCGGGCAGGTAGACAGACGGATGGACAGAGGGACCCACGCACGTGTGTATGTATGTGTGTAACATTACAGTTCATCATTCACTCCTCGTGACCAGTGACCTGTGACCTTTCTCCTAGATACACTGGATAGCCATGCATCATAAATAAAGTACAGATCTTGTCACTCATTGATCATGTTGTATATCAGTCCATGTTGTCATCACATGGTATGATGGATCCTACCTACTAAAATAGTTTGTTGTACATGTACATGTATGTGGTACTCCTGACATCAGTATAGTCGTAACTTTACTTATATCATTTCTTGAAAACAAAACACCCAGCAAATTTTTTGTTGTGATAAAACTTGACTTCTTTGTATTTTGTGTCAGGTTTGGGATGATGAAAGTTGGCAGATTAGGTAGTTAATATGATAATTATCTTGATAAAGTGTAATTGGTAGGTCAAATACCAGAACAGTGTTGGTTTAAAGGCGGTGTCACCTTTTTAGGTCATGCACTGTACAGTATGACTAAAGTACTGTATATGTCAAAGTACACATTACATTTGTAACCTAGGTGTAATAAATTCATCACTATGATTGTAGCTAGTTGTCCTGAGTAAAGTACAAAATGTATGGTAATAATGATATGATGACTCATGTACAGCATAAAGCATGATATAGTCTTGGATTGTTGAACCTGTACTCAGTCTTGGATGTCTGGTATCACTCCTTGTACTATTGAATAGGACAGCAATAATTACAAGTTAATAATATAATATACAGATGAGTTTGTAGTACAAATAAGTATCAGTCCAACTACAGTGATATAGTACGATAAACTTTTCAGCACAGTATGGCATATCTTGAGTTTGAATAAAAGGATAAATCCAAGTCTGGATATAACTTCTGCTTTATTTGTATTTAATGTAGGGTTATCAAATAAAGCAGAAGTTTTAACCAGACTTGGACTTGTCCTTTTATTCAAACTTACTATACAGATAAAATGATGTTGGTTAGGTGTTTCACCCATGTCAGTTAAAATGTCAGTTAGGATAGTAGAATAGTAGCCCCATCTACACGTAGGTCGTCCTACCTGAGGCAGTCCCAAGTCCTACCTGAGGTAGAATAGGTTTGTGTCTACACATAGGAAGTTTGCGGCATATATGTCGCGCCTTCCGCCCTGACAGTACTTAGGACGAAGTCAGGAGGGTTTCAGGAAACCTCTCAAAGGTGTCCTAAGTCAGGACAATTTCAGGACGGTTTCAGGACGCGTTTGCGTCTACACAGGCTTCAAACTATCCTGAATCCTACCTCAGGTAGGATTTTTAGTGCCGTGTAGATGGGGCTAGTGTAGCAATAGTCATGTTCAAGGTAGGCCACCCTGGAGATACTTTAGCTTCTCTACTAGTACAATACATGATTGTACTCTTTTTCAGACGAGATGTTGGGAAGCAAGTAGGTATAGCAGGTTGGACATTATGAATTATTTTAGCCTAACCATACAATAAAGTTCAAAACTTAGCTAGCATCAGGTTAACATTAGGGCTAGCTGTGTGCTAGTAACATACACATCATTAGTATAACAACTACCTGAACCAACTCAATCTTAACACCTGTGGGCTAACAGCATTTAATTGAAGGAGAGGAGAGTCTTAGCTCTACTGTATTATATGTCTGGATGCCAGTGTGGTTTCTAACTAAAACACTTGAGTGGAGGTGTAAATGGAAACGATACTGTAGGAACTAGACTAATATATGCCCTGCTTTTTGACACGATCTTTGTTATGCCTGACGTGTCTTTGTTTACCTCTTGCTGTAAGAAAGTCTTCTTCCTGACCTTGCTTTGGTTGGCATTCCTATCTGATAGTTTGAATTGGTAAACAGTGTACTTGTTCTGTTCATTCGACTTGTCTCATGCTTCTTCTGTTATCAATGGTGCCTGTATGTCTTATTGTTATAGTACTTACATGTATAAATAAGTGTGATTTGGATAATACTAGAACATGTAAATTGAAATATGGCCTTAAAAAAGTACGCATGAAAATAACCAGGTATCTATAGAGCCATGTGTATGAAAAGTGGCCAATATTTTGCTCTCCTGTATATAGGTATCATTAGTTCAAAACAGATTCATGCAACTCTATCACATGCTCCTTCATCTGAGTGAAAGTTTTGCACAACTTTTCAAAGCCCTTTAATAATATTTTTTAGTGAAAAGTTGCATGTACAGTACTTGTAGTTGCCAAGGTAGTGCCCATACATGTACAAGTGTATGGTATGGTGCACACAACTGTGACAGATACGAATGAAGGCAACACAATAAATCTTATGTCAAATCATTTCAACAACATCACCTGATTAGTGAGACATCATGTACAAACAGCTGTACAGGACATCTACATGTACACACAGAATAACAAGCACAATACGCTCACTCATACCATCTGCCTGTATGAAGTCACGTCTTGATGTTTTTTTGTATTAAGGGAAACTACTATTTTCCACATTGAAATAAATTTAGAACATGTGTAAAAAACAGGGCTGGTGGTTGACTGAAAGTCCACATACAAGACTAAAATGTACATTTCATACATTATGAAAACACACAAAAGGTTTATAGAGTGTAATCTCTATAAATAAAGATATGATGTACTTTTACTGGTCTCCTCAGTGTCTGATGGTGTCTTTGGATAAGTAGGAAATGTATACTGTGTACAGCTGTGCTGAGCTTGTTTTTCCTGTGTGTGTGCTGTTATTTTCTTTCCCTCATTTATTTACTTTAAGCCTGTACAACGTGCTGAGATGCACATGTAGTGTGTTTTTTACAAGAAACACATAAATAAAATAAAAATAATATAGCGATGTATAAAATGAAATGCATATAGTTATAACATGATTTAGTCTTTCATATTCCTGGGCCCAGGGTTTTTTATTACCTTTCAAGTTTGTAAATATATCATTTGCAATCAATTTGTTGCATAGCCAGGGACATTAAGTCATGTCAAGACACTTGGGACATTCTACCTTCTACAGGTATGCAATAATGTTGTCAGTATCATATTGCACTGCAAATACCACTACTATGCACAGGCACAGGTACAAGTAATCTCTGGTACATATGTAATCATTATTTTTACTTATTACCATACTGGTTCATAAACAAGACGACATTTTAACCACCACTTACTTTAGCATTTTGTCTGACAATAAGTCTTTAGTGAAAATTTCCTGGTTTATAGTAGCTGATCAATATTTCATGTACATGTACAGACGAACGTTTTATTGATTAAAATAGATATCAAAGAAACAACAAAACATAAATTAATAACAGTGACTACTGGATATGTGAAATCTTACAGATGTTGCCTAAGTTTTTAGCGGGAAACATCTCACTGTCGAAGTTGACCTTAATATATACATTACAATAATAGAAATTCTGTGAAAGACAACCCCCCCCCCCCCCCCTCCAATCTACTATACAGATTGCACTGTTAGAGCTTACAAAGGAAAGTAAAAATAGTCTTCTGGCTTTAATCAGAATATAATCACATTTGTTGTTGTTAAGAATATTTGAGGCAAGCAATGATTTATCAATTTGAATTTCTGATATCTTAAGATCCAAATCTGGTTTATCATACCATGAGGTATAAAAGTTTGTTGTAAAATGAACACCAAGTCATCACACGAACTTCTGACTTATTGAACCCCTACTCTGTGTGTATTTGTGTGTATGTATGTATGTATGTATGTATGTATGTATGTATGTACAATATGATGGTTATCAAATTATACATGTATGTGTGTATTGTTGTATTATGAACCCAGTGGAATGACCTTTCACTATCATTTGTTTACCCTGTTTTTCACATGAAACCTTATAGTTACATCACACCACTTATGTACACGTACACACATACACATACATGTATGATTCAGAAACTTTGAATGTTGCATTCAGTAATAAATCATGTATAAAACTGACAAGGTGATAGCACTGTTGCTCTCAGAATCTCCAACAAGAGTGTCACTCTGGAATAAAGAAATGCAAACCAGGAAAGTGGAAACTGTATTAAGATGAATAAAATGTCTGCCAAAAAATGTACAGTAACTGGATGGATACAAAGAAAACACTATCACATGTTGTAGTGTAACTTTTCAGAATATCTCAACCTGTGTTTTCTGGTACAAATGTAATGTGTTTCAAATACAATAAGACATAACCTTATTGTGTATATGCAATGTCACTGTTGTGTACACCATGTCACTGTTATGTGCACCAAAATCATAGTGCAGTTTCCTGTTCGCTTTACGAAATCACGATGATCCTCTCCTCCATGGAGAGGACAGTGATCATAGAGAATATCAACAGGTGTATGATATAGACTAACCAAATGTCGTACACTGAGTCACACAAAACTTAGGCTGTGTAATACTTCATGGAAAATGTAATAAGGCAGAACATTATTATTCCTGTCATGTGCATAAGGAACACAAAGTTGTAGACCAGGTCATGCTTCATGAATAATTCAATCAGGCATAACACTCTTGTGAATGTTTTCTGTACTACCCATTCTTGTGTTGAAGCCAAAAGTGAAAGTTTTTGGTGAGATTACAAAGCCTACCTGATGCCATCATTGTGTGTACTATGGTTTACTGTTATGTGCACTCTCAGTATTACGTATATGTGTAGTATGTCACTTTTACATGTGTGTGTATTATGTTACCGTTGTGTGTAAGTGCCATGTAAATATTCTTTTTTTATATACATGTACTCATACATTGAAATGTAGGATTGATGACCATGTCACATACATATACAGGTCATGTTTTGATGCCTGGATGGTTTAGAAGATCACCCATAAATGTTCAAAGTCAGAATATTTTCTGATGTAGAAAGGTTTCCAGAGATCTCCTATGAACAAATAAAGTAAGAATGGTTTTGATCCAGATGGGTTTCAATTTCACAAGACCTCCCTGTAGCCTGTAGGTGTTTGAACTTTGAAGTCAGAATCAATTGTTTGGATCCAGGAGGATTTCAGGAGACCTCCCCTGTACAGTAGGTGTTTTGAACTTTGAAGTCAGAATGGTTTGGATCCAGTAATGTTTCAGGAGATCTCCCACCATGAATGATGTTTGAAATCAAAATGGTTTCAGAATATTTACAGGTTATATCTGCACATTTGCAGACTTCAAAAATGTAGAAGTCTTACCTAGGGTTTGAGTCAGGTTATATTTTTAGTACATGTACTGTCATTGCCAGGTTGTAGTAAGCTGTGTATCTATGACTGTTTAAAGACTGCACTCCATCAAATGGTGTGTCATGTTGCTGAAGTCGTGTGTAAGTCATGGCCAAAGGTGTTAAGCATGTCATATAACACAGTCATCCAATTCATACACTGTCAGTGTTATTTATGTAAGTAACATGTGGTGTCACAAATGTCCTGTGAATTATGTCCATACATGCAGTGATAGCCAAATAGCATATGGCAGTGACATTATAATAAAGAATGTATGAGTGATCATGTTCCACAAGTGAATATAGAGTACTGTAAGATTAAAGCTGTTAAATATAGTGACTTATTCATAATATCATGCACCTGAACAATATTGAATCACCTGTGGGTAAGTGGTATTTGTATAGTTAAGCAATAAACCAACCCTGGGAATGGTATACCAAGAGGTTTTGACCAGTGAATGAAATATATGCACGAGCGATAGCGAGTGCGTGTGTTGAGTTCACTGGTCAAAACAGAGTGGTATACCATTCCCAGGGTGGTTTATCGCTATTATATTATACCAGTATATTGAAAATATCAGAAACAAAATATGACGCAACATTTTCTGGTTTCATTTGTGCCCCCATCCCTGCACGACTACAACATTCGTAGACAAACAGTGAACATCAAAATTTGGACGCGTGCCAACTGTGCATTATCGCTCATTTTAGACGCGCTAGTTCGATGTCTAGACCAATCAGATCTGTCGATTTGCGCCATCAATATAGTGGTATAATATAATTGTACATATATCATACTATGATAAATACAGCTGAATTGATTTTTTGGTCTGCACCCTAAATTTGCCACCCCAATGTGATCATGATTTCAACTTCTTAATATAACACTAACACATAAAATCGACCTTTAACTGGCAGGAACGATGTAGTGATTATATTGATAGTTGTGTGATCACAAAATATAATAATACAGTGATAGCTAGGAACAACATGTTTGAGCAAGTACCGAGTGATTGATATTTGACATGTCATTTATAAAGTGACATTGTCTGTCTATTAATACATGTCTGATGATTCAACTCTCTGTCTATTAACATCATATAAGTACCATATATGTAATATCAAATAATATGACAGTACTTTTAGTAACACATGGTATGACTGACCGCTGTTTGAACCTGTCACGCCAATAATTTCAGGAATTTGGCTCTACTCCATTAGACTGGCAACAACTGCTGTCTTGGTACTGTGTGAGATGAATGACAAGGACTTTTGAGTATTGACAATGTTTTGCTAAGCTTTGTAGATCCCTGTTGAAACAGATGGGAAAATCTGAGAACTTACGCCATGTGTGTGTGTGTGTGGGGGGGGGGGGGGACGACGACGACTAGGATGTATTATATCTACTTTAATACTGCCCTCTCTATGACTAAAACATTATTGTAATAGAGAGAGGGAACTCTGGTGTAATTTGTATAGATACCATAGTGATTCGCATTGAGAACAGAATTATATTATTGTTTTTCAACAGAACATATGGATTATATATACGCTGGTCGTTTGACATCAAGTCAACCCATGACTGCATCTCTGATTCTTTGGTGCTCAAAATGTGATTCAAAACATTAATAAGCAAAGTTATTTTTCCTTTTTTTTATGTTATATCGTCCCCAATATTTTGAAGATGTGAGAATGGGTGAAAATGACATTTAAACAAGCAAGGTACAGCAATGAGAATTGTAATAAATTTGAGCTTACTTGCTTAGTTCTATGATATAGAAAAGAATGGAAGAAAGGCTACTTTCATTCTTTCCTCTACTGGAAATCAAACAATTCTCTGCAGTATTATCATTTATTATAAGCTGTCTGTTCTTGTACTTACAAATTCATGAGCAAGAGAACTGGCCACTTGAGGGCTCTCTTACTTCTTGCTGTTTGTCGATATTGAAAATGTATAGGTTGTCTTCATCTGAGTATGAGAAAAGAAAGTGTCACAAACTGACTGTGAGTTGTCCCATAGTCCTCAGTGATTTTATTTTAATATAAAATTAAAATGATTTCCTCTCCACTTGGGGTGTATCATTTGTAGATGTATTCCTGTGTGGATCACTGCCCTATACACACATTCACTATTTTCTTATACACACATTCACTATTTTCTAAGGAATGTTGATAGATAGATATTCCTGCTGAAGTAAGATAAAACATTCTTCTTCTTGGAAGAGATGTGGATAGCAAAACATGACCATGAATCTCTTGCAAGTGACAACATTATGTGTGTGGAGGGGGGGGGGGTGTGGTGGGAGTTGGAGATGAGGATTTCATAACGAAATGTGACCGTGATTCTGTTCAAAGTGACAACATTGTGGGGGTGGAGGGTCATGTATGGTATGGTTGTTAACTGGGTGGACATGAAGTGTTGTAATATCTGTTGGAGAGGCTATGTTTTTGTGTATAATGGGAAGAAATATACAGCAATCATTAATAACCAATTTTGAGATTTTAGGATGAATTTGTAGTTTTTGTTAACTAGTTGGTAAATGGACCTATTTGTCATTTCTATTAATACTAATTTAATATATAAATAAATAAATACTAATATTATATATATTTCTTATCCTATATACAAAGTGTACTGTCATAGCTTATGAGAGTAACACCTAGGTCTAAACAGTATTACAGATATATGACAACAATTTCAAATATCTGAACTATTCAGTGTGACCGTGTATGTCTTTATAGAACTATGGTATGCAAATGATGTATCAATCTTATCACAGTAACTATGAATTGTATATTGGTATATGTAAAATGTACAGGTGTTGTTTATTTTCTGATACATATTGTGTGTTCCTTTTGATTTATCAGGTCAACTCCAGATGACCGAGAAAGAACAAAAAAAGGGGAGCAGAGAAAACGAAGAGAAATGACTGGTGACAAAGATGCTACTGGTCCTTTGTTTGGTGCTCCATTTAAGGTTAGTAGTTGCCCTGTCCTTTTTTTTTTTTTTGTCCACTCTTGTGCTTTAAAGGCATGTGACTCAACCCAAGGTTCTAACATTAGTATGTCATAAGTGGAGTAATAAGGATTAGATAGATAGAATGATTGTTTTATAGACAACCAGCTTTTTCAATAGCCCTGTCATACATTTGTATTCTCACCCAGATTGTAATCCAAAGTGGCTGTGGACCTTTAATAAATATGTCTTTATACTTTAAATAGATTACTCCTCGATCTCCTGATGATATTGGTATGAGAATTCAAAGAACTCTGGGTAGCTACGAAGCCATTCAGCCATCTCTGAGTTCTAAATATAGTAGTCATCTACTTGGAATCCCTAAACAACCTCAGACGCCGGTTACTAAGGCTGGTGGTCCTAGTTTTCCTGACAATGCTCCAAGAGCTGTCTTACCTGGATATGCTGCACAGAATGGAACAGGAGCACTGAGTGCTGTAGATAGTAAGTTCCCACCTTGTGGTGCCAATGACGTTGTCAGAAATGTGATAGTTGGTGCCACTGATTCTTCTGGTAGTTCTGTCTCTCATCACACAGGGAAAAGTAAATCAGAGACCAAGTCTCCAGGATCAAGTCGAAAGTCTTCTAAGAACAAATCAGAGTCAAACCCTAAAGAAGGAAAGTCAAAGAGTTCCTCTAGTGCTAAGTCAGACAACTCACGTGGTAACACTGCTAATGAAGCAAAGACTGTTAGTAATACAGATACTAAGTCGTCTTTTGAGGAGACAAAGAAGAAAGATAAAGAGGACAAGGTATCAATATCGATGCCAACTGTTAGCCCTCATAAAACTGATTCCAAAGCCCAACACGCCAGTGGCAATAATAAAACTGAATGTGATCATGTTGTTTCTACCAAGTCACCAAACAACAAGAAAGATGAAGGTTTTCAGATGCCCCAACCTGTGAACAGACCCCCTTTATTCACACAACTGAAATCACCCACTAAAGAACCTGTTGTGAATCAAGTTAAAGGTTCAACTGCTTCAATTGCTAGTGTTACCAAAGCACTGTTTGAAGAGAGACCCAATGGTTTACTTTATAATGGTGTTATAAAGGAGACTGAAAGTACTTCTACGCATGGCAAAGCAGAGAAGACATCTAGCAAGAAAACGCTGCCAAAACTACAAATTGCACAACAGGTGAGTTGCATGCATCATTGTACTTGATGGGTAAAACTACTATAATAGTGTATGTGATTCAATTGATTTGCCTGCAGATGTCATACATTCAATTAGAACTCATGTAGAACAGTTGCCATTCAGAACAGACAATACAAATCAGGGTGATCATAGGGAGTCTACCCCTATACCTATAGTATAATCCTATCCTAACCCTAACTCCCTAGCTTGCTGATCTGAGCTTGAGTACAAACCTGTGTTTACAATACTGCTCAACAATCTTCCTGACTGTTCTGTTCTGTTCATGAAATGGGGGTATCTCTTCTATTTACATGTAAACAAGAAGATATACAATGTACCTTTAAAGCCTCAGTAGCTATAAATACATGTCTATTGATTACTTTGCCTGAGGTTTGACTGGATAACAAATAAATCTTCTACAAATACTGCCTTAGCTATCAACAAGTCTCATATCTTACCCGTAGGTAATAAATGATTGTAGTGTTCCTATGTTATTGTCATCTTGCCTTAAGAGCACCATGTGTATCTACATTGTCATAATGCCAATATTTAGGTACATGCCTGTATTTTCACATACTGCATACATGTCTGTTATGCCATATCATAAAAATATGACACCATGTCTACAAGGACTCCCTAGATCAGTGTACAAACATAAATAGTGTTAGCAATGCCAACAGATGCTTTCTCATTTGTTGAGCTAACATTTTTGGACTTCAAGCATAAGTTCGTAATTTTGTGCCCTTTCATGTTAATGTTTCAAGAAGTAAACATGGGATCACAGCTTTGGATTACAGTTTTGGAAAGAGCAGATAATGTCTAATATTTCATCTGAGAAGGCGCTGTAACATTTAACGTCAAGTTGTACATGTCCAAACCAAATCACTGTGTCATATAGAGGATAGTGAGATGTCAGAATGATGTTTATCATTCATGACGTTAATCAAACAGATAACATCCATACTAAGGAAAGTAGAGATATTTGTATCACTATATACATTATACAAGTATTAACAAAATATCAAAGTTCAGGCCTGCAAAAAAAATTGTGTGGTTCCGATTACACTCAGGGTTAGAATAGGAGGGTTGTAGGCAGATTTTTAATTTTTTTTATTTTTTAATAAAAATTTTTGTTTCATATGTGAGTGTCTAGTTCAGGTAATTATGTTTTCCTTTGTTTTCCATGTGTGTTGACTTATTTGTTTCTTCTCATCAGATGAACAGCCATTACAGATTCAAAAAAGTTTTAAATTGTCTTATTAAGTTGATGTCAATTTCTGCATCCATTATTTCTCGCTAGACTTCCACAATTTTCGATATTGTATTTTTTTTTGAATACATAAAAAAATTGCAGTGAAAAAACTAGGTGCAGTCGGGTAACCGAAACTAAACTATTTTTTCAGGCCTCATGACATTATATGTTTATGTGGGTGTACAACCAGGCAGATCTAGTTAGACATCACACAATATTATTTTATCAGGGAATTTCAGTAAAATTGATGAAGAACTGTGGTGAATTTTATTCTACTCAATATTTCTCACAAAAAAGGAATAAAAATTGGTACATGATTCAGTCAAGTCTAACAGAAATCTAGTTTTATGTCATTTTGTTGAGATGATTGCCATCAACTACAAAAATTTGAATTATTCTTCATATTATGGGTACCTCCTCTTACTAACTGTTCATGTGCTGTAATGCACCGTGTAATCAGTACTATTACATTAAACTTGTAAGTTTAGGTTTAGCTGTCACACTGCTCACAGATCTACAATTTGAACAATTCAAATGTGATAGTTTCATGATGTAGTATGACATAAACATAAACTTACTCACAACATAAAACTTGTTATTTAAACTTTAGATGGTTGACCACGCAAACACACTGACTGAGATAGTTTAGGTGTATGTATGATTGTAAAAAGGAATGTTCTATAAAATTGTAAGCAACTTTTATAGTTTGACACCTAACTATGTTCAGTATGGAGGTTTTGGAAAAAATATCCCCATTGTGTAGATTGTGAATTGAGCCATATCACTTGCATATAAAATGCTATTCTCTCATCAGCCTTAATGTCATGTTTATTCCATTTAGGTGAAATGCCATATCAATATCCTAAATATATAAACAGTGAGTCTTCTTGAAAGTGTCTTAATTGTAATATTATCCCACACTGAGAGTCTACCATAGACGCAATACTGGATAGACTATGCAAATGTACACTTTATCTCTAACTTTGTGTATATATTGCATTGAAAATATGTTGTCAGTTGCTGAGAGATGTTTCCGTATATTACCCAGAGTTTTACCATAGAACACTTGCATTATCATGGTTCGTAAAGTGTTTTCAAAGAGAACACATGCATGCACACACGCACGCACACACACACACGCACACACACACACACACACACTCACACACACAAACACACACACACAAACACACACACACACACACACACACACACACACACACACACACACACAATGAGAATGATAACATGTATGATATTATATTTAAATGTGTACTCCATACCAGTGTTGATTTATGAGAACAAAAGCTATTCTTAACAATTGTTGGAGAAATTAGTTGAAGAAAAAAGGGACAATGTCCTGGTTACCAAAATGTCACGCAAGGTCATTGGAAGTGTGGAAAAAACTGTCCACATGAATTTTAAATAGTGTGCTAAAAGTTATAGTGAGAAGTGTAGAGATTTTCACATGGTTTTATGTCACAATAAGACTGGGATGTCTAGTCATTTGTACAGACTGTATAAACAAGGACAACGTATTCGTAAACAGTTTTTTTTTCAGAGCTCTTTAAAAAAATGTAATTTTGATAGACTGCTAGACTAACATGTATAGTCAGAGTTTACTGACACCCAGAGCAGACTTCTAAAATGTGATCATTACAGGTATATTTGAAACCACAGGAAAGACAACACAAATACCTGCATGTACACAAATATCAAAACTGTTGACTGCCCCCTGGAGGACAATAAAAACCACTTGCCATGTAGCCATCTCTTGTCATTGTTGACCTTTCGACCTTTCACATCTTATGTTTGACAGTTACTACCAGAATATCTGATTGTCTTAGTAGGGGGTAATATAGTTCTGGTCAGATCTCCGAAGACAATCAATAAAGGGTTTCCATGGTAACCAAGCTGACCCTTATAAGTCTGTGTCAACTGTTTCAACCTCCCAGAAACTGTGACACATTTCAAGATGTTATAATAACAATTATCTTGAGAAATTCTGATGTATATCTGGTATAAGGGGTGGGGGTGGGGTGGGGGGGGGTATAACTCTCTGAAATAAAAAAAAAATAAAAAAATAATAGTCATAGCTTTGAAGGTTTATAAATTGGGTTGCTAGAGGTAGAAACCAAAATTGATATGTGTAGACAACAGGTTTAAAGTTAGACTGCAAGATTACATTATGCTGTTCAACTATAGCAGGCTTCTCTAAGTTAATATTATAGCTGGAGGAGGGTAGGGGATGGGTGCTGTGACAGGTAAAATGAAGGTTTCTATGGGAGGAAAGGTCATCGGAGATAGAACACAAATAGAAAGTATGGATAAAAGTTTACAAGTTGAAAAGGTATGTGTATGTGTATAGTAGGGGGGGGGGGGTCCCATAGTTGAGGTACAAAAAATTGTTGATATTTAAATAACGTATAGTCACAGATGAGCAGGCTACCTAAGGTCAGAAAAAGTACAGAATGATTTACAGCCAACACAAATCTGAATAAATATACGGTTAGTGATTAGCATTTGATGGCTTAGGTAGAGTGGATGGCTTAGAGTAGATATTAAATCAATGGATTTAAGGTTGGGAAGGTCGCTTGACAAAAGTCACCACTACACCATCATAACCATACATCACACTACATATGCAGTCAACCTTTAATGGAGAAATATTTCATTGCTGGAGAGCCACACTGTTTTCTCTAGAAACGTATCAAGGAGGAGAGTGCCTGTATACTGTACTTTAAACTTCACTGTTTGTTGTAGAGTTTCGAGATCACAGATACCCATGTCAAAGTTGTTTTGAAGGGGTAAATATGCAGATAAATATTATTAATGCAAAAATTGGAATCAATTAATAATATGTTAAAGTGGCCATATGGATGAGGATTGGGTATTTATTTTGGATTTTTAATTTACAAAACAATTTTAGTATGCTTCCTACTTGAAAAATCAATGTGAAACAACATAGACCAAGTCTGTGTTTGTAACTTAATACAGTACGTACAATGACAAACATTTTTTTTTACTCTATTATTAATCTTATGTAATGTAATTTTGATATATAGACATATTGGAAAGATGTATGTGTAAGAAACACCAGAAGTAGGCCAATCATGGATTTTGTAGGGATGATTCGGCATTTTATGGATCCTGTAAAAAATATAGTCATTATTGTGTCATGTTTTAGGATTACTTATTTGTTATTGTTCTGAAAGTTTGTATCCATTACTGCCAGTTGATGGCACATGTGGAAAGTGACTTTTGAATTTACAGAGTTGGTTTATGTTGGTAGAAGGCACAAAATGCACATATGGATGTATTCATGTGTATAAACTTGATTTGATAGACTTTACAACATGCCTTTGTTCATCTTCTTTATGAAATACAGCTGGTCTTGATTATTGAGTTCTTGGTACACTGATAGTATCAGTGATATATTTGAGACACATTCAGGGTCAATCATTGACAGATAATCAGTATGGGTAACAGATGCAAGACTTTAACTATGTAACAAATTCAATGTCAATCAATCAGGTGATTGACAGGTGGATTTGTGACTGGAAGATGTAACAACTTTGTAACACATTCAGTGTCAGTCATTGTTCACTGACAGATTAATTGCTAACAGCATATGGCAACTTTATAACACATTCAGTGTCAATCATTGTTGACTGACAGATTAATGCCCATGTAACAACTTTATAACAAATTCATGGTGTTCACATACATACATATCCTGTTGAGAATGGAGGAAATTTCTGTAACGAATGGGTTACAGTGGAGAATTGACACCATAATCTACGTCGGCATTTTTGGTTGATCTGAGAATTATTAATAATGTTGGTTCTTACATAGCCCTTTCCCACCCAGTCTGGATCCTCAAAGTGCTTTTATCCCAGGTTTGGATCTATAGCAGCACACAGCCCTTTATACTTCCTCAACACCATGGGGAGCATACAATCCATTGCAGTCTTTATAAGTGCATAGGATTAAAGCATTCACATTGCAACTTCTATCCTACCAGGTCCTCAATAATTATACAGATGGATTGACTAAGGCACAGCCGTAGTCATGGTTCAAATCTTGCCCAAGGACTTAAGCCACTCAGAAACAAATGGCATCGATGGGGCTTGAACCTGCAACCTGCAGATTCCAAGCTGGCCACTCTAACCATTTGGCCATCATGACCCCATCATGCCATCATGATCTAGCTCTGGGACCCTCCGATGTAACAGATATGCTCTCTAATGTGACTGTGTGAGGGTGAAGAAAATGGCTTTAATTGGCATATCACACTAACTTCCTGAAGGCCACTCACCATATTTGGTAAAGGCTGTCACCGAAAGAGGCAACAACAGCATCAGAAGAGGCTCCGGCTCTTTCTCGAATCTATTTATAAAATATCCACCGAGGTTGGTTGCTTGATTTGCTTATAGCCGATGGAAGATAATAAGTTTATACATTACCATATTCAGTGTTAGATTCAATGATTGATTGATTGATTGTCGATGGAAGATAACAAGTTCATATCATATTCAGTATTAGATTCAATGATTGATTGATTGATTGATTGTTAAATGGTCGCTCTAAGGTTACAGCTATGTACAAGTTTCAGTTGATTGATCCACGGAAGTATCACTGACCGTTGGTGATACATCTATGATTGATCAGTGCTGTGATAACTATTGCATTATCATCCCCTGTTACTACTATAAATGTCCCATTACAATCAGTGCATTGTAAATTGTACAATATATGTTGTACTAGTAGTTTACAGAAGACACCGAGTGACTCTCACCCAGCAGACAATATTTGCTACTTAGACACGTGTCAAGATTACCAAATTCTTTTCAACGGACTTACTAATATGACTAATGCATATTACATAGTTTATAATCATTACTACATTTTTCAAACATTTATTACCGAACCACTCAATCTAAATCAGTGATGAAATCTGAAAATATGCAACATTGCAGGTTAAATTACCACTTCCGATGCTTTGCAAAAACAGCATCCACCTACTGCATGCATTGGTTTGCTGTGTCCAAAACAAGGTTATAGCTTTGCATTATATATTTGAACTGGATACTTCTGTTCAGACTGATTGGTTGGTACGATTGTAAACCTTAACAATATACTTCATGTCTGTACCATTGTTTACGTAAACACCTTATAACAACCTACGATGTACGTCTTCTAACAATGACTTACGAAATGAATATGAATTGTCAAGGATATTAATGACAACAATATTCGTTAGAAGGTGAGAAGAACCCTTATGTACATAATTTCTGGCAACTCATAGAATCTCAAGTATGTACTCACACATAAAAAGTGGTAGAAACAGAAGATGTATGTATTACTCCTAAGTATGAATTTGGACTCAAGAGGGCAGTAAAAGTAAAGCTATAGTGAAGCTCTTTACCTGTTGTTTCCTGGAACACCTTATATGCTATACCATGGGATGTATTACTCAACAATATTTTATTGCAACTGAACCATGTTAGAAATATTGACTGGAAAATGAGTCAATTAAAGATTCAATATACACAAGATGTTTAGAAATTTAAAAAAAAAAGGAAACATGAGTAATTTCTGTTTCTACCTAAGAACTTTTCACCATAGATCAGTATGACTTGATGTGTCATGCCACCAACTACGAACCACCACCAACAAGACTGATGAGGGTGGAAAGACCTATGTCTTGCTGTTTATGTGGTTACTTATTGGAATTATTAAAAAAAAGACCTGCCTAGAGAACAGTGCCTATGCTAAGGTTTTGAAATAATGGAAATACAAGGGAAGAAATCTAGTGAAATTTGCATAATTAGTTTTTTTCTGTCAAATGTAATTGTTGACGAGAGTGCAGGTAAAATACCTAGGGACAAAGGTAGAATTTACCTACTTTCACTGTGAGTGTGAGGGATGACAAATATACATTAAAAAAATTGTTGAAACAGGATAAGATAAGTTATTGTTGTCTAGTCTAGTCTAGTCTTGTCTTGTCTTGTCTTGCACTGTATTGTCTTGCACTCTCTTGTCTTGTCTTGCACTGTCTTGTCTTGTCTTGTCTTGTCTTGTCTTGTCTTGTCTTGCCTTGCCTTGCCTTGCCTTGTCTTGCGCTGCCTTGTCTTGTATTGTCTTGTGCTGTTGTAAAGTTGTGATGTTGATCAAACAACCTTGTACCTTTCTCAGGAAATCCATCAATTCTACCTTTTTCAGAAACTAATATTTTATCAGTATCCTATTGTGTATTCATCCTTTAGAGTAAGCATCCGTTCTTTTATCATGCTTTTGATACTCTAGAAATGTCTTTCTCCATGGAAATGAGTACAATAGAAGATAACCTCTGGACTTGAAGAGATGGAAGAAATTCATTATGTGCATTTTTTTTGTACGATAATTCCCCCTAGTGAAAATGTTTGCTGTTCACCTTGGGCCTTGAATGATACATGTGTTCAGAATTGGGATCAACTTCCAGAATTTCTTTATCAGATGAAAGCTGTATGAAGTCTTTCCCAAACTGAATAGAAATTGAGAGTCTTTATTCTGTTATGGTGGAAATGAAAATATTAGTTAGATATGCATGCTTGGTATAAAATGACATCGCCGTAAACCACAGCTTCTCTTACACTTATAACACCATCCATAATCATCACCATATCAATACTTCAAAATATCAGACACTTGAAAATATCAGCTCTGGTTTGTGAGAATATACATGTAAAGTAACTCCCAATTTGAAAATAAAATCCACTTTTGTATGTACCCTTTTCACATACTGTGATTCCGCTATGCAGTATCAAAGTTTAGTTTAATTTCATTTAGTTTGTTGAGTAGATATAAAAAATAGACCAAAGTACCCATATTATATAATATAATATATATTCAATAAAATAAGGCTGAATGCAGGCACATGAGAAAAAATGAACTTGAAAATAAATATACTATTTTTAGTAAATGAACAGCAAATATTAGAATTTAAAAGAAAATTTACTGTACTATTTCGTAAAAAAAAAAATTAATCATTTGATGTCAATCATTGTGGAGGTTTATGATGCTATGAAGACAAGTAATATGTTTGAATAAACAAATTATATATTGTGTACACACTATGAGGCAGAAATGAATATATACATGATTGTTAGTGAATACAATCTCCTGCCCTTTGTATCCCTGTTAATAGATTACTCTCCTGTGAGATTCAAATCACTGCAGACACAGTTTCACAGGCGACTAGCAGATGAGAACTACTGTGACATGGCCTCCATGTTGTTGTGAGACATTAGAGATATATGTAAACTGAGCCAGTAGAAGAGATTTCCTCTGATTTGTATGCAATATCATGATTTCAATAACCTATCCCGATGACCCTTAATCATAGACTACAGGTTTAATTTCCTTCTCTTCCCATCTCGCACATCCCCTTGGGGCATACCTTCTCCTCTTTTGAAGCTGATTGCTGCCGCTTGCAGATTTCTTTACTACAACAAGATTACGCACTCATTTCGCAGCATTTGATTACTTGTCAGATTGCTTTGGTCGCCCCACTAAATTTCACTACATTTCCAAAAAGCATTTGTTATGCCGCAGTGTTATCGGCATGCATCATAAAAAGTCTTTATAGGATCGTGCATTGATTATGTTTCTATGTGTTGCGTCCTGCTGTGTCTCCTGCTTATTTTTGGGTTCATTAATTTGTGTCAAACTCAATTTTCTAGAGTGTGTAATATCTGTGGATACTAACAGGCTTTCACACTTAACTCACAAACATCACTATACGTCATTGAAGCTGTATTGTCATGGTGATCATGCCATTTAATAATTAATGGTCCTCATGACAGAAAACATACGACAGCGTGACTCTAGGTAATAAAATGTAATTTGTACCAATTGCTGGCTATTTGGGTAATTTAAAAACAAATTCCAGTTGCAATGATCATCTGTATCCAATGTTCTTCAGATGATGTATTTAAGTATATTTGAAAATGGAAATAGCAAATTAGCATACATTTAAATACCAACAAGAAATGTGGGTGTGTTGGATTGATTGATAGGACTTATTTTATGGTGTCAGTACTATGTAACAAGACAGGATAATATAAGTATGTACTCTGTATATTGTAGTTTATTTATTTAGATTGTGTAAGTTGCATATTTGAAGCTATAAATAGCTCGTTAGCATACTTCAAAACAGAGAAAGAAATGTCGTGAAATGTCGTTTGTCATAGGTCATATGTTTCGCACAGTGAGAGGGTGGGATGGTAAAAATGTATTCTTTACATTTTAATGTATTTTATACAGATTATGTTATTTGCATATTTGAATGTGTAAATAGCTTATTAGCATACTTTAAACAGAAAGAAATGTAGTTTGTCATAGATCATATGTTTGGCACAGTAAGATGATAAAAATGTATCCTTTACATTTTAATGTATTTTGTACAGATTGTGTTATTTGCATATTTGAATGTATAAATAGCTCATTAGCATAATTTTAAAATTTGGAAAGAAGTATGGGTTTGTTTGATTACTTGGTAGGTTTTTTTGTTTAATATATATAGAAAACAAGAAGGGTTATAACTCTTACTTACATTTTGATTTATTCTGTATTGATTGTCACATGTTTGAATATTTAAGTACTAAAGTAGCTCATTTGGATAATGTTAAATACTGAAGAAATATGGCTGTTTTCAAAAGATTAATTTGCTGGCTCAGAAAAATGGCATGATAAAAATATATGTTCTTTATGTTTTAATTTATATACAGATTTGCAGAGTAACATTTGAATGAATAAGCACCTCATCAGTAGATTTCGAAATACTGAAAGAAATATAGCTGTTTTCAAATCATTGATTAATTTGTTTGTAGCACAGTATAAGAAATGCATGGTAATTAAATATATTTTTATGTTTTGATGTATATATAGATGTGTATGTATAGATTCTCAGTCACCTATTTGCATATATAAGTAGCTCATTAGCATAATTTGAAAACATGTTAAGAAATAGTAGGTAAGATTTATTTGTTGACTTTTAGCACAGTAACAAAAAAGGGATGATATAATTTTATTCTTTATGTTTTGATTGTGATTTATTTTATTTTGACTGTCCAAGTTATAGATATTAGATCAATAAATTTGTCAGGGCAGACAGCCTGTACAGACTGATAACAGTTGAGATCTATAAGATGGGAAGAGAAATTATTGATTTATTCATGTATGTTTTGCCCAGATGAATAGGAATTTTTCTTGAATTTAGTTCATCTGTGTAATCATTGATACATGTATCTAACACAGCTAGACAGATGAACAGAGAGCATAGAGCAGAGATGAATAATAATGAATAAATAAATATAAAGACAACTGAGAACACACAAATTTAAAGAAATAAATAGGAATTAAAATGTTAACCATGAAATAACTTGTGAGAATGCCGGAATGTTCATAGACTCTCAAACTAAGCATGAAATGATTTGTTTTAATCAAATATAAATGTTTGAAATGTCTGACACCTTTATCAGTGGATCAAGATCATAGTGTATTTCTTCATTTTATGTCTCCTATGATGAACTACTGAGTGGTGTTGTTCAATGGGAGATCTGCAAACAGTCCAGACATTAATTGTTTGAAGACATTATTATATGGTGTACCCATGGCATCGGGATTGTACAGACACTACACTTCTGTAATCCTATCATCTCTATACACTCCTTGGCACAAATCAAAACAATAGTAGATGGGGCCGGGGAGGGGGGGGGGGTCTAGTTCCTGATGGACCGTATTCCATACTACGTTATCTTCATAATATACCGTCTAGTCAATCCCGTTACTCTCACACAGAATTCTGTGCTCCTCCTCTACAGTGTTCATATAAACATGATGACACATGAAGTGGAATGGAGAGTGAAAATAAAATCATTCGAGACTAAATGTCAGCAGTGCCAGTAGCAACCTTATTGATGCACAAGTGCATGTTTCCTACCCACATTTTCTATGAACTGTAGTGTGAGTGGGTAGAAATTACATACAGCCATGGTGGAACGTGGTGGCAGATAAAAGTACTAATGATGACTTAAAAATTAAAATTGTCTGGGGTAATTTTCCGGTGGGTGTGAGCCTTTAGTATTCTTCATGTAGGCTTAATTCAGTGTCAAAGCATAACACCCCCTTGTGTTGTAAATCATTGACCAAAACATACATATTTATAAGATGTGTCTGAAGTACACCTGTTATTAAAGGTCTGTGTATAGCACAAGCACCTTTATTCCCCAAAAATTTCCGATAGGATAGAAATAATTGGGTGAACAGTGCAAACATGGCCAATACACATTAATTGAATGATAACAGGTTGTGCACATGGTGTGTGACACTAAACTGTCAATTCCAACAAGACAGGAAAGGCAAATAAATTACCTTTTTAGAAAAGCGATAGCCTGGCGCCACTGATCCTCACTTATAAGTCCCCAGTGAATCCCACTTTAACCTCTGAAATAAATGTTATAATTACTTTCCCATTTATTATTTATCATTCCATGGCCTTTATGAGTATACCTTGTAGGATTTATAGCTGCACTGGATAGCTTTTATTTTGTAAGTAAATGAGATTTTCTACATTGCTGTACGTACTATTTGGCCTTAATGTCTGTATTTCCTAAGGAGATAACAGCCTTAAATTGCACTGCCTGCAGATATGTGCGACCATTTCTACATCATTATGACAACATTTATAGGTACTGCTTCGATTGATGATGAAATATTTGAGATTTTATATCATTTCATGGCACTACTGCTCCTTAGTGGAGTGTTATCAGAGAATGTTTCATCAGGAAAATAAATGATAGGAAGCTAATTTTGGCCCTGTCAGTTGATATTATGAAGGAGCAAGTTGGGATTTACTACATATCTATCACACACCACCAGTAACTACACAGTAAATTGTATCACAGTGTACAAGTATGGTGAACTATTTTAATTTACATATCAATGAAATAATTTGCATTTCTCTATACTTTCTGCATATCAATGAGATCATTTGCATATCAGCTAAATGAATTGCAGATAAATGCTACATAACTAATGGTATATTAATACTTACATTTTTCTCCAAACAATCATTTAAATCTATATTTGTTTATAAGAAATGTGATATTTTACCAGTGTCTTCTCATTTATTGTGATTAGGAACATGAAACAAAAACCATAGCATAAGTGAAATTGAATGTGTCTCAGGCTAACAGTAGATTTTGTCATTTTAAATGTCTCCAAACAGTTTTATGATGTAAAATGAGTGCTTTGTTTGGTACCAGTAAGTCAACAGATCAAGTTCTCATCATTTAAATTTGTTCTTGTGTAGACTTCCAGAGTCACAACTTAGGATAATAAAAAGTTTTTAAAACCAATAGACGTTCTATCATTTGATAATACCTTTGCCTTGTAAACTCCCCCCCCCCCCCCCCCCCCCCCTGTAAAGCTCATAATGAACTCCCTGATATGTCATTTTAATGGACGGAGAAACAGAGATAATAAAATTTAAAAATAAAGATACTTGTGAGATTCTTATTCATTGCAGGATGCTGAATTTTAGGACCCATCAACTTTAAAATGTCTTATCGTATGATCCTGGGGATACAATCACTTTTACTTGCATTTTTGGTTTAATTTCATTATAACTAAACTACTGTTATAGTACCCATGAAATTCAAATTTATATTTTATTACCCTGTGACTGCAGTAAACTTTATCTCTGTTCAAGTTAGTACAGTGAAATGTTTTACTATATATTTAAACGTATTCTTGTTGATGTCGCGCTGCTTTACCAAAAATAAAATAAAATAAATGCTTAAGTTTTTTGTAATGTTTCTGATGTAAATTTAAAATTTGATTGTAATTCAAATATAGCTGATGCATAATATATAATTGATACACTAAAAGTAAACAGTGAACTGTGACTCGAGGGAGAACATGTACACAGTACACAGACATGCAACTAAACATGAAAGCAAGATTGTTCAGTTGCTATAGTTACCGTTGTGTATCTAGGTTGTCCATATCATCTGATGAAATGCAAATTATATAACTGATATGTAAATGAGGTCATTAGTATGCAGAAAATAAGCAGTGAAATGCAGATGATTTCATTGATGTATAGATACCACATAGGTACACAGAAGTAGATGGTGAACATGAAACTCTTGGAATGGGATACCATGGAAACTGAATATGACTACACAATAGCCAGCCAGTTTTGTTGCATTGCTATGGTTACTATGATAAACCTCATATATTGTGCACATTATCTGATGACTAGTGATATGATATGTGTGTATTCATGAGAGCTTTCTTTTCAACCGTAGTATCAAATAAAAGATGGGATTCGGAAACCAATGATAAGTCTTATCCATTAGAGGATTTAGATAAAAAATATCTCATGTTGTAAAATAGATGATATGCCATTCACTAATCTCATCTTTCTTCCCATTCTCAGGGATTCAAGTATTACACACATGCTGTTTTATTGAAGCGAAAACCACTTTTAAATTTTAATTTTCTTAAAAACTATTTTTTCCAGTAGTTTGAAAAAGCAGAGAGACATTGTAGAAAAAAGGAAATGTTTGGATAATTAATAAATATCCCCATTGCAATGTAATAAACTAAAGTAAAATATACTTGATGCTTCAGGCAACAAGCTTTAGTAAGAGGTAAGTATCATAGCTGCTGGCAAACGCAAGTCACTGAATAAAAATCAGCAACATTTTATGCTTCATATCTTCTCTGTTTTCATTTTGCTATGAATTTATAAATTTTTCCTACATTTGAAATAATAAACAACATTTTAAATGGGAATACTAATCCAGAAAAGAAAGGTATTTTCATAAACTTTGGGTTCTGGAGAGTCACTTCATGATTTGATTTTCCTATAATTTATGTCACCAGTCAGTGTAGGCATATGATATTTCTAGGATAACTATAACATACAGAGGCAATAATGAGATGCTATGAACTGGAATTCTGTGAACATCCAAAATACCAGTAGTAGACCTGCATCATGTAATAACATGTAAACTTTGAAAATGTGTATACCAAATTAGAATGGAAATTCCATTAAAAGATGCATAACCTTTGAAGTGTTCTGTCATAATTTTGATTCAAAATCTCAATGAAATGACTATGGAATGATCTTGGAACCAACTTTAGATGTTATTTTCTTACCTCCCGTGTGGAGTCATTGCCTGTCTTGTTAACTAACCCTCTGTATAAAAAAACAACATTTTGCAAGTATGTTGTATATATAACTTTTCATGTGATGAGCTCATAGCATATATGCATGATTGTCACTAAAATATGTCCTCTGTCATTCCAATAGATGTGTATGTACATAGTCTTTGAAATTATCCCAGAAGTGAATTCAGGAAGATACTCCCAAGTAAATAACTAAGTAATGGCTGCCAAATTATATTACACTAATAACTACTTCAAAGAGATGTTTCATGAAATATTTATCATCAGGATTAGTGTGTATTTTAACAATTATAAATAATTTAGAAATCCGTTATTTGACCACCAATGACAAGTGAACAAAACAGATTATTAATTAAGTGTATTTTATTTTTGTAAAAAATAAAGGAAAAATAATGAAATGTGACATCGTCCAGGTTTTCAAAAATATTGCTGTGCATGCTCCATTTGATATTTGATAACATCGTTGTGTAGTTTGATAACATCTATGTGGACTATTTTGACTGATGAATACAGGCCTTAAACTATTTCCATAACAAATGATGTATAATATTAGATAATGCAGAATAAAAAATTATTTATGTGATTATAATGCATGATTTATGTGGTATGCTTATGGCTGTATACAGAACCGTACCACTCAGGATGATAATGCATGCTGTTTTATACACTTAAGTAGAAGAACAATGGTCAAGTCAACCTTCACTGTATGAAGTGAAATTAATTTTACAAAAATTTGTTGCAAAAATTACATAAACTCCATGGCTTAAATTTCACCACTTGGTATGAATAGTAATTTTGATGGGAATTTATGATGATAACGTTCAGAATAGACTATTTGTTTGTGTGTTGCTACACATTGAGTGTTGCAGCTGCTGGGTTGAACACATTAGTAGTTATGGCTGGCAGATTCATGGAAAGTAATTAAGCATGAGGGCATGGTTTAGACTTTGATAAAGCCCTATGTGTTTACCTATTGCTTGAATTGACATGTCATTTGATCTTGTGATGTAAAATCACACTGCATGGTGCGTGGTTGCAAATTGTTAGTTAGTCTTTTATTTCGACAGACTCCGATGCGTGGTTTGCAAATTGTTAGTTAGTCTCAATACTGGAGTACAGGTGTATGTCTATAGTGTAAAAACCCAACAACAAATTACACTGCTTACAATTACATTAGCAATTTGCTGGAAATAGTGATGTGGGTGGCTAGCTGCACACTGTAGCCTTGTTTTGTGAACGGCAGTGCCTACGAGGAACAATCGCAATGCACGTAAGACATGTATATGCACATGTACAAAGTTGTAAACACAAAAACCTTTTAATTTAAGGCAATTGTTTTGATTATGCAATATATCAGGAATGGTGTCTGCTGATATACAAATAGATGTATACATTGGTTGGTCAGGGACATAAGTAAGGGATGGTAGCTGACTAAAAATAGAAGGCTACTCTGCAATGTTTTGTTGGTTACTTTCTCAGAAATTTGTTTAAAAATTCCTTGTTTCAACCAGTATATTTGTATCGGTGGAGAGATTCATGGATATCGTTTGTAGATAATTGCGGTCTTCACATTTGAACAGCTATATCCCTGTTGGTATTTGTGTATTTGTACTTTTTCAAGTTAGTTGCATATTACATTTGAAGTAAAGTTTATGAAAAAGTTTTGAGTGAAAACCAGTTCATAATCACTAAGATTAAAGACAATTTCCTTTTACCTGTTGATTTGAACTTTGTCCATAAATGAAAGGTGTACTAATTGGAATGGTTTTTTTTTAAAACTACTTTGTTAGATATGATGATGCCTTTCCAATATCGTACACCCCAAACAGTCTTAAATCACCTGTTGGTAAACATATTACAATGGCTGTATGCATAATATGGTCCAATAAATCCTAGCAAATTGATTTGTTGATCCGTACCCTAAAATCACCACCACCACAGTATTATCATGATCTCGACCGGTTACTATACTACCTATGGATAAACTTGACTTCTAGTTAACATGTATAATTATTGGTGTTTTAACCATTTTCATCAAATATATTGTTGGATTACAACTGATATGCACTGTTCATCCCTTCCCCAGCAGGAGATTTAGCTAGATTTTCATTAGGATTTGTCCGTTTTACTATACGTTAAAAAAGGATAAAAAGAATAGACTACGCATATTGTAATGAGACTACTGTAATTATGATGTAACTCGGCTACGGTCTGCGTTTTGCTGACCCAAGCAAAATGAAACACTGAGTAAACCAGTTAATCCATATGTCAGATTGTACAAATACTTTGTGAAAAGTTTCTCTGTTTATATTCATAGATTTGAAAACACATAAACAGGAAATATTCACAACTTATGTCGTATAAAAATAATGAAACCCAGGTAATGTTGACATGGTAGATAAACTTTGTATAGTAATCATACTAATAGTTGTGGAACATCTGTTTATATCATGTCATATACTGTTTGGGCATCAGTTCATAACACGTGATTGACATTTATAGTTAGTGAGTGGAACGTAGGCGGAAAGGGAGATAAAAGTTAAAACTTTTTGTTTATTTTTTTTACACTGGCACCTGATAAATATAGAAACTAGTATGGGATTAGCACAGTGCATCGTGAATAGAACATTTACGTGTAGATAAAGATGAGAGTTTAATGAATATTGTAATATTGATACAGTGCAAGATATGAGGCCAGAAATTTAGATGTTATATGACACCTTGTCATAATATAGGGTTCTCAGTATTGCATGTAGGGTATTTGTTTGCACAGAAAAAAACTACAAGTAGAAAAAAGCAGGATTGATATCCCTATAATATGGGAATATTCCGATGAAAAAAAAGCAATGTTGCAACTTGATAGCTAGTCTTGTATTCAATTATTGCAGAAGTTATTCTTCATCTATGACAGTCATTATCATATTATTTGAATACCACAACAATGATCATAATTTAATTTGCATAAACGAATGAATGAATGAAAATTAACCTCACAGTGTTCTGGGTGTGGGTATTGATGTGACATGATGTATAAGTATATTATAGTTTAGAAAGTACAAAATAATATATATATATATATATATATATATATATATATATATATATATATATATATATATGTATATATATATATATATATATATATATATATATATATATATATATATATATATATATATATATATATATATATATATATATATATATATATATATATATATATATATATATATATATATATATATATATATATATAAACTCCAAGTTAGAACCAAGAAAGATATATATATATAACTTTACACTGAGGTTATATATATGTACGATATTATTTATCCATATCTATATACATCTTTGTATCTAGACATAATTCAAATGAATAAGGATGTAATAAGTCGTTACTCAGAGTTTCACGCTTTGAGCGATCTATATATTAGATAGATAGATAGATAGATAGATAGATGTGTCATTGTTATACCACAATGCAATTATAGTAATTTAGTTGTGAAAACATAAAAATGTCTGACAATGTAAAGTTAATTTGATAATGAGGTATTGATATGTTTAAATAAAAGATAAATTTGTTGTGAAACTGCCTTCAGAAACATCTCAAATGCTATAGCAAAATAATAAAAGAGAAATGTTTAAAGAAGTGATTTTGTGTTAATGTCACTCATATATTGATTTTACACTGCTAATAATTCACTGTGTATAACTGAACAGTTTACCGGTGGATAACTATTTATTTAAACTACTCATTTTGGGCATGTTTAATGGTAGAATCAACCGTATATGGAGTGTATGTTACTTTTAAACCATGACGTAGGCAGTCTGACCTAAAACATAGAAATTAGTGGATGCACAACATGTAGCTGTAGCGTATCCAGTTAACAATGGCAGCTCGTTTAAGTGAAGTAGCACTGCTCTGACGTCACTCTTTGTTGCTGACGTGATTAAGCCTGGCTGAGTTTACAGCTCCTACAGTACACAGTTTACAAATTACTGCCATGCCAAGTCTTTCACTGTCTACTGCGTGTATGACAAGGACTAGACTCGTGTGTGGACATATGTACCTGTGTGACGTGACTTCCAACCATCCCTGACTGCTTTGTTTACATTTCCTCATGGTGTTAGGCTTTATGGATCTAGCTGGTGACAGAGACTGGGATCTAGCAGAGGCAGCTTAGCTGTGTAGTCCTTGATTCGATTCAATTGGGGGAATATCTATCGACTCGCCAATGTATATATAACCACACTAGACGGTGTTCATTACGTGCTCAGTCTTGGATGGCGGTTGTAATGCGACTTTATTGAGGCAAACAGTTCAAGTATTCTTCCGGGGAGATTTTATTACCATGTTGAATTGTTTTAATGTGCACTGATTAATATACTTCCTCCTTGAATGTTTCCGTGGAGTCGAAGTGAGTGTTGGAGAATTGAGACGTTGCTACCGCAGGTAAAAATAAATAAATTAGGCAAGGAGAAAATTATTCAAGATATGAATATGTGGTGTGGGTACAAAATGTATGTATAGCGGAATAATAATTACATCAATATGTATGAGTGTTAAAACTGTACAAGTGACGGTTTAAAACAGCTATGGGTCACAAATAATGTGTTTATGACCGCCAATTTATTCAATAATATGAAGACTAGATCCTAACCTTGTATATGCTTATGGGATATATTTTCTTAATTGCAGTTGAGGATGTAAACAACCAGTTTTAACTAATATTGTGATAATTATCTCATTTATAATACATCCTGTGTATTAATTACATTTTTATGTCATTATTGCCAATTAGTTGATTTTAATTAATTAGTTAATTGAATGATGTAGTTGGTCGAGTTCTTTTCAATTAAAATATGACTTAGTACTCATATATGATAAAATTATGATAAATTAAGGTTTGTACACCCAAGATAACTTTATGATCAAATCTTATCAAATTAATTATTTTGGAAAGGGAAAGGTTGAGTGTAGTATTAAAGGTACTATCGGTAGCTGTTGTGAAGTGTATATTACAGTACTTAGAAAAAACACTGATGTATTTAATTTTATAGTATGTAATCCCCTATGAGAGGACCTAGAGGAGGCAATAGGTAATCACCCATAGGAAATATAATTCAGTGAAATGACAGCTAAGGAAGTGTCTTTATCTCATGACTTATGACAGGAAGTATTCAATTTATTATGGAAGGACAGCAATAACCTCAGATGGGATGGAATGAGGACACACTTGGCACATATTATGGGCTGTTTGAAAGTGGGCACACTTGGCACATATTATGGGCTGGTTCGAAAGTGGGCACACTTGGCACATATTATAGGGCTGGTTGGAAAGATGGTCTACTTGGCATTATAAGGCAGATAATTACAGACATTGTGGGATTGGTTAGAAAGAGGCTTAATTGCAGATTATTAATATAGAGAGACGCAATTTGGCTCTGATTGGAAAGATGGCATACACATGTACTTTGCACTGTTACTATTAGACATATTAGGCTGGTTGGAAAGATGGCGTGCTCACATATTGTTATAGGAGGAGATCTTTTAAGAACTGATGGAAAGATGTACTTGGCGTTATTAGGCAGGTTATTACAGACATATTGTGAGGCTGGTTAGAAAGCGGCCTAATTGGTACAAAAAGACATATTATAGAAAGACATATTTTGGTCTAGCTGGAAAGATGACATACTGGGCACGATTAGAGAGATTCTTACAATAATATTACTTTTATCCTAATGTATAGTTAACATATTAATAGCTCAGACTATTTTCAAAATGAACAATATTGATATAATTGTGATTTTAAAATCACATGTTTTTCATGGAGTATCATATAATCTGGTGACAGGGGTGAATTAAATGAAATAAATGCTACAGATGACTAGGTAGTTTATGTATGGCTAAACCTACCATTTTTATTTCTGTAATCAGAATAAACAAATCATGATAGGATTCAGCCGTGTACATGTGTAGGTGTATTCACTTTGTCCAGTTAAAATAATGTTGAATCTAACTAGTTAAGGCTGCTTTAGCTGTAACTGGAACATGTTATATTAGGTACAATAAGTTGCTCATAATATCATACACCATGAACAGTGTTGCGTCATCTGGGTGGGTAAACATTTCAATCCGTTTCTGTATTACTTTTGGATAATATCGACCATTGATTAACATGGACAATGCCTGATTATTGGTATTTTAACAACATTCTATTCATGAATATATGTAATATGGGTTGTCTGATTGAAACATGATACTCCAGTTACAACCAGTACAGTTTAGACATGATGACAGATTCAAAACCGAGCTTAAGCTCAAGATTTAAACTTGCCAGTACACTACCTACAGATAATATTGACCACTAATAACAGATACAATATCTTTATAAGTAACTGACCAATTTTTAATGAATATATATGTGGTTATTTGCTGGAAAAGAATGTTCAAGTTGCAGCTAGTGCATGTTTAAGAAGTGTTTCATGTGCATCTGTCCAGAGTATTGGATTTGAAAATTTTACTTTTTGCATGATAGTGAGATTCTACTTGTTGTTTATATAATAATGCTTTGTGATATTGTAAATCTGAATAATAATTAGGTGGCCTTATTTTTATGTCATACAAATTATCATTAGTGAGGTATACTTTCAGATTTATGCTTCATTGCAATGTTTGTTCTATGATGTAGAGATATTGTATTATATCAGTATATTTGTTCTACATCATTGGATGCAATTAATATCAGTATACACTATCTAGTGTGTTATTCAAGTTATTAGGCTGGTTTATCCCCAGGCATTTATACATGTAATGTACTGGCTTCCACAAGTGCAGTAAGTAGGTAAAGTGTACACAAGATTTGGAGCATTGCACTTTTTTTCACCATGTTTTACCTTCAGGGTGTGGAAATATACATGTATGTCAGGTTGTGAGTGTAACATGAGCTCCCTACCTCTGTCACCATAGTTCCTAAAACTTACAACACCTGAAAAGACTTTTTAACCTTAGAACTTCTTGAAAATAACAAAATAATTTACATAAAATGAGCTTTTGTTTTTTATTACAGCAATGAAATTTCTACTCACAGTTACAAAAAAAATTTTTTGACTTTTTTTTTTTGAGTAGAAATTTTCATTAATAAGTCTGAACCTAGAATCCATGACCATTCATTTTGTTTCTTTTGTTATGTTGCACTCAGACAGTATTATTTTAATAATAGTATTGTTGCATATTATCATTGAGAGCACTGTAGTATACTCTGTTATCATCAAATGTGTGGTAGTTCTCTTTTTGATGGCAATGGCAGCCATCATTATAACAGTTTACTTTATGTATATCACACATATTGAGTTGTATATCCAACAGAAGTAGGTTTCCCAGTACATACGATTCGAAAGTCACGCAAGTGATCATAGCAGTAATTTAGTGATACTAAAAATACATGTTCAGTTTTCAGCCATGTGACATGATAGCCTTGTTGTGTGTACTGTACTTCTTGCATCTGTCTTTGTGCCCTACATTCACTGTCTGTCTTCAAAGTACACTTAACATGCCATCAGAATTTATTGATCACAAGTGTTGTAGGACTTCAGCTACGTCTCAAGAGATTTGTACTGTTTCTCAATTTTCACATCAAGCTACACTTTAACGACCTGATAAATTTTGTACAGGTGTCATAAAAAGGCACAGAAAAAGGATAAAATATAACACTTGATCGTATATTTATGAACATATTTCAGTTGTTTGGGATTGTGGTTTATCCCCATGTAAATATGTGCTTTAGTACAAGTTCCGTGTACTTAAACTGAGGAAATTAAAAAAAAGGAGTAAAAATACCAAAATGACGATGTGTTCATATATTAGGTTGTTAAGGATATGTGTGTATATCACAATGCAAATATATGGAAAGCCACAGCTGACTTAAGTGTGCAATTACTATTATTGTATGAGCAAATACTATGTTATTATGTGCATTAAATATTTTATTATGTGCAAATCTTAAGTTATTATGTGCATACTGTATTATTATATGTACAGTTACTATTATTATATGCGCTAACACTATGTTATTATGTGCATTAAATATTTTATTATGTGCAAATCTTAAGTTATTATGTGCATACTGTATTATTCTATGTACAGTTACTATTATTATATGCGCTAACACTATGTTATTATGTGCATTAAATATTTTATTATGTGCAAATATTAAGTTATTATGTGCATACTGTATTATTATATGTACAGTTACTATTATTATATGCGCTAACACTATGTTATTATGTGCATTTAATAGTTTATTATGTGCATACTGTATTATTATATGTACAGTTACTATTATTATATGCGCTAACACTATGTTATTATGTGCATTAAATATTTTATTATGTGCAAATATTAAGTTATTATGTGCATACTGTATTATTATATGTACAGTTACTATTATTATATGCGCTAACACTATGTTATTATGTGCATTTAATAGTTTATTATGTGCATACTGTATTATTATATGTACAGTTACTATTATTATATGCGCTAACACTATGTTATTATGTGCATTAAATATTTTATTATGTGCATACTGTATTATTATATGTACAGTTACTATTATTATATGCGCTAACACTATGTTATTATGTGCATTAAATATTTTATTATGTGCAAATCTTAAGTTATTATGTGCATACTGTATTATTATATGTACAGTTACTATTATTATATGCGCTAACACTATGTTATTATGTGCAAATCTTAAGTTATTATGTGCATACTGTATTATTATATGTACAGTTACTATTATTATATGCGGTAACACTACGTCGTTATGTGCATACAGTAGTTTATTAAGGGCTTTCGTTAAGATCCCCCGCTAGAGGGCACACTTTCTCGCCGATTCAATCACGCACGCGCAGACTCGAGTTGCTGTTGTGTTATCCTTTTGTGAGCACGTCCCGTCGTCGTCTGTCATGGAGTCCCACGTCTGTTCTGTCAGATTTAGGTCTGTCAGCTTTCACAGCACGTTTCTTGACAAAGGGAGTCACTTTCTCTCATGTGCTCGACATGACTGAGGAAAATTTAATAAGTTTTCCTTTCCTTTTCTGACCCAAGAAAACATATTTCAGGATTTTTGTTGCAATATCTCAATGACACAGTCAATATCTGAAGGGGACTATTTGGTTTCTGTAAATTAAGACAATTTAAAAAACAAGACAGGAGTCAATAAACTAGTGTTAAAATCAATATATTTTTCTTTCAATATAAATCTCTTATAAAGATGTACAAATAAATCTTTCTCAAGTTGAGAATGAAAATTGAGGAACAACAAATATAACGAAATACAAAAAATAATATCTTCCCTGAGAACTTACAGGAATTGACTGATTCAAAGAAAAGCAAGTTTAGTACTGATCAGAGTTGATTTTGGAACTGTTCTATAATTTAAAGTTGTAATTTAACGTAGACAGACGTCTTTCATACTAACTGCTAATTCTTCTACTTGCACAGAACAAGTTATTTAGAGGTACAGTTGTGAACCATTGTGACGTGGTATAAGTATGAACAACGCATTCAAACTTAATGATTAATTAAAAAAAAAATTGCACTGCTACTCCATTTGAAAAAAAAATTGATGCAGGACTGACAGTAGAAAAAAAAATTGCTGTCACTCTGACTGGGAAAAAAATTTGCTCCCATACCTACTTCCTCCATACCCCCCCCCCCCCAGAAATCAAACGGTTCTCCCCTTAGTTACGGTAGATCTCGATCTAGACGTCACGAGGCGATCTAGTTGCCGCACGAGTTGGACCCCCTGTCAGCTCCCAGGCCCGGCCCGCCCCAAAGACACCAAAACTTATTAAATTTTCCTCAGTCATGTCGAGCACATGAGAGAAAGTGACTCCCTCTGTCAAGAAACGTGCTGTGAAAGCTGACAGACCTAAATCTGACAGAACAGACGTGGGACTCCATGACAGACTAGACGACGACGGGACGTGCTCACAAAAGGATAACACAACAGCAACTCGAGTCTGCGCGTGCGTGTTTGAATCGGCGAGAAAGTGTGCCCTCTAGCGGGGGATCTTAACGAAAGCCCTTAATAAACTACTGTATGCACATAACGACGTAGTGTTACCGCATATAATAATAGTAACTGTACATATAATAATACAGTATGCACATAATAACTTAAGATTTGCACATAATAACATAGTGTTAGCGCATATAATAATAGTAACTGTACATATAATAATACAGTATGCACATAATAACTTAAGATTTGCACATAATAAAATATTTAATGCACATAATAACATAGTGTTAGCACATATAATAATAGTAACTGTACATATAATAATACAGTATGCACATAATAACTTAAGATTTGCACATAATAACATAGTGTTAGCGCATATAATAATAGTAACTGTACATATAATAATACAGTATGCACATAATAACTTAAGATTTGCACATAATAAACTATTTAATGCACATAATAACATAGTGTTAGCACATATAATAATAGTAACTGTACATATAATAATACAGTATGCACATAATAACTTAAGATTTGCACATAATAACATAGTGTTAGCGCATATAATAATAGTAACTGTACATATAATAATACAGTATGCACATAATAACTTAAGATTTGCACATAATAAACTATTTAATGCACATAATAACATAGTGTTAGCACATATAATAATAGTAACTGTACATATAATAATACAGTATGCACATAATAACTTAAGATTTGCACATAATAACATAGTGTTAGCGCATATAATAATAGTAACTGTACATATAATAATACAGTATGCACATAATAACTTAAGATTTGCACATAATAAACTATTTAATGCACATAATAACATAGTGTTTGCACATACAATAACACTAACTGTACATAAACTATTCAATGCACATAATAACATAGTGTTTGCACATACAATAATAATAACTGTACATAATAAACTATTAAATGCACATACTAACATAGTGTTTGCACATACAATAATAGTAACTGTACATAATAAACTATTAAATGCACATACTAACATAGTGTTTGCACATACAATAATAGTAACTGTACATAATAAACTATTTAATGCACATAATAACATAGTGTTTGCACATATAGTAATAGTAACTGTACATAGAATAATACAGTATGCACATAATAATTTAAGGTAAGCACATAATAAACTATTGAATGCACATAATAACATAGTATTTGCACATACAATAATAGTAATTGCACACTTAAGTCAGTTGTGGCTTTCCATACAAATACATCAAAGCATAATATGTACTCTATGAAAATAACGTCATAAATTTTGGAAATTGTACCAAAATGTATATTTTTTAGCAGATACCTTCTAAAGATGTTGTTTTGAGTATTTCACATTCATATCGTGTTGTGTTTTGATCTTTTAAATATTTATGATGGTGCAAAATAGATAATTCAGCATTTAGTATGATGATGATAAATTCATAATATTTGTGAAATAAATTATTATTTATTAGGCCTCATTTCAGCCGTGACATTTTTATCTGCAGTTGTATAGTTTATGTGAAGTGGTCAAAACGTCGTTACTTTAAAAAAAATATTATTGAATCATAAGACTTTAATGAATATGAAATATTGGGATAAAATTGAAAGGAATAATTCATAGATGGAGATATGTGCCAATATGTAATAGAGTGGAGAGATTGATGGTGGCATGAAATTGATTGTAAAAACCATGACAGCACCAGAAGTCATCCACCTTGTGTTTAAAGACAGACTAGGAAAGTTAGATTAATGTCGTCTACGATGACTCACAGGTGAAGTGAAATACAATCTATCTGGCGAAATATGAAGATTAATTCACAAGTATGCCAAAGTGTGTCACCTATGGAGGGCGCCCTCTAGAGTTTGTAACCTTTCAATTGTTGTGGGGGATTTGTGTATATTTGGTTGTTACAACATGGATAATAGCAGGATAGTTGCTATGGTTATAGTAACAAACACAAATACTTACACAGAATGTCATGATGTACTTAGACCTCAGGAGAATGTGTTACCAGAATGGGTATTTTGTTAATGGCTACCTAAATTATACAATTAAAGAGAATGCTCAGAATAATCATATTCAATTATCATTATGCATTTTCAAATATCTTATAATTGGAATGTTGGATTCTGTTGATAAAATTTCTGTAAAATTTTTCTAAAAATAATATAAATCTTGCACATTTCATAAAGTTTACATGGAATGTTTCGTTACTGTTTTACAGTGTATAAATTATAATATAGCTCTATCATTGTAATTTGTAAAGATATTATTTTGTACAATGACCTAGAAATACATGTAGTTACTATTTTGTTAGTGTCTGTAAAATGTTGTTGATTGAAGTGTTTTTCTGTTTTGATGGATTGACCACCTGATTGATTTTGTCAAGGATAAATGACTAAATAATTGATTTGCCATTAACCTTTTAATGAGTTGATGAAATACTTAGTAGATTAATTTACATTGCAAAACACATCAAGTGTGCTGTCTATTACACTTTCACTTAGTAATGCTTCAAGTAATTAGAAGTCAGTTTATGTGTGTATTTATGGAACCCATGTGAAATATATGCAGCGAACTTGTTTGTGTTTAGGGAACCATTATCAAATTTGTTTGCGTTTAACTTTAGGGAACTATATCAAATTTGTACACACAGCAACCTTTTTTATTGAGGGAGCCCATATAACATTTGTACTCATAGCAAACTGGTTTGTATTCAGGAGAACCGTACCAAATCTCTACATAACAAACATGTTTGTATTCAAGGAAACCATACCAAATCTCTACATAGCAAACTTGTTTGTATTCAAGGAACCCATACCAAATCTCTACATAGCAAACTTGTTTGTATTCAAGGAACCCATACCAAATCTCTACACAGCAAACTTGTTTGTATTCAAGGAACCCATACCAAATCTCTACATAGCAAACTTGTTTGTATTCAAGGAACCCATACCAAATCTCTACATAGCAAACATGTTTGTATTCAAGGAACCCATACCAAATCTCTACATAGCAAACATGTTTGTATTCAAGGAACCCATACCAAATCTCTACATAGCAAACATGTTTGTATTCAAGGAACCCATACCAAATCTCTACATAGCAAACTTGTTTGTATTCAAGGAACCCATACCAAATCTCTACACAGCAAACTTGTTTGTATTCAAGGAACCCATACCAAATCTCTACACAGCAAACTTGTTTGTATTCAAGGAACCCATACCAAATCTCTACACAGCAAACTTGTTTGTATTCAAGGAACCCATACCAAATCTCTACATAGCAAACATGTTTGTATTCAAGGAACCCATACCAAATCTCTACATAACAAACTTGTTTGTATTCAAGGAACCCATACCAAATCTCTACATAACAAACTTGTTTGTATTCAAGGAACCCATACCAAATCTCTACATAGCAAACATGTTTGTATTCAGGGAACCCATACCAAATCTCTACACAGCAAACTTGTTTGTATTCAAGGAACCCATACCAAATCTCTACACAGCAAACTTGTTTGTATTCAAGGAACCCATACCAAATCTCTACATAACAAACTTGTTTGTATTCAAGGAAACCATACCAAATCTCTACATAACAAACTTGTTTGTATTCAAGGAACCCATACCAAATCTCTACATAACAAACTTGTTTGTATTCAAGGAACCCATACCAAATCTCTACATAGCAAACTTGTTTGTATTCAAGGAACCCATACCAAATCTCTACATAACAAACTTGTTTGTATTCAAGGAACCCATACCAAATCTCTACATAGCAAACTTGTTTGTATTCAAGGAACCCATACCAAATCTCTACATAACAAACTTGTTTGTATTCAAGGAACCCATACCAAATCTCTACATAGCAAATACTCTATTTAAAAGGATCACACAGTTTAATACATTTGAATGTAATATGTATTGTGTATTTTTATTAAAATCAGGGTCTTCTAACAACACAGTTTATTGCCTTGTAGCTGTCAGCTGCAATCCAATCTGGGGAAATTGATGAAGTTACAAATCTTGCGACAAATTAACATTACATTGATTTTCAAGCATTGCACAATTGTCAGGGAAGTACAGTTGAGTGCAAGGAAATGATTGAGATAATAGCTATTGCATTCAGTGAAAGGATGAAGCAATTCTATCAACTTCCTTCTATCACCTTAATCAGATTTAAAGCTTTACTATTCACCTCAAAGTACTTGGGTATTTCTGTATCTTATTTCATTACTTTTATCACTATTTTATTTTGCAGACGGAGTTATCCGCTGGTGAGCAAGGGGAAGGAAGCCAAGCTGATGTGGAGAATATATTGAAGGTATATATTGTTTATTGTGTAGTGACAACTGTCTGATCCTATTCAGTGTTTCTATGGTCTGTGTTGCTAAGATCAAGTAAACTTACATGCTTGTCGATTTATCTATAATTGACATTCATAGGCATTCATAGTTTTATCAATGAGCTACATATGTAAATTAGTCTATCTGTTAAGGTCAAGTAAATTTACATGTTAGTGGTTTTATCAATGAGCGACATATGTAAATTAGTCTATCTAATGGTCAAGTAACTTTACATGTTAGTTGTTTTATCAATGAGCGACATATGTAAATTAGTCTATCTAATGGTCAAGTAACTTTACATGTTAGTTGTTTTATCAATGAGCGACATATGTAAATTAGTCTATCTAATGGTCAAGTAACTTTACATGTTAGTTGTTTTATCAATGAGCGACATATGTAAATTAGTCTATCTAATGGTCAAGTAACTTTACATGTTAGTTGTTTTATCAATGAGCGACATATGTAAATTAGTCTATCTAATGGTCAAGTAACTTTACATGTTAGTTGTTTTATCAATGAGCTACATATGTAAATTAGTCTGTCTGTGATGGTCAAGTAAGTTTATATGTTAGTCAATTAAGTAATGGAATTCACATATTTGACATCATATTTCAAAAAGTATCAAGAGTTCAATTTAAAACTTACTACTGTTTTCATAATAGTTCAAGAAATTGCAAGAAGTTTTAAAACTTCAATAAGCCATCTGTTCTGTTAATTAAGGACAGATAAGAGTTACCTGTCAAAATTCAGTGCTAAATGTCAGAACATAACTGCCAGAATTTGCTGATATCATTGAAAACAAGATTTTGAAAGTTCTGTGCCAAGGATAGTGGCATATAGCTCAGACTTACACACTTTCTGGGAAAAAAGTTAAAGTTGTATGAAATACTAAATCAACATTTTGAATTGATTTCACTCTTTTACTGGAGTGATTATTTCAATAAAATAAAAATGACCTTGCCATTGATAATACGTTTTACTAACCTGGGAACTGGGCTATCTGACTTGACTACATGGCCTGGCAGTCTATTTGACTTGACACACTGGCTTGACAGACATTGCTGGGCCAGATAGCCAAGTGTCTAGCATACTAACTGTTTACACATTGTTGCCTTCCATACCTTCCTAAACGAATAAAAAGAAGGTCTAGGTACACAGAGATAAGGCAAGAACATGATAATCTAAGCTAATTTCTCTTTTGAGCGAAAATTAAGTCCCTCAAAAATATATCATTTCATAGATTTGAGATTTTGTGTGAAGAGCAGACTGTACTGTGTTTACAGTGTGGTATACCTAACAGACGGTTGATGTCTGTGTTAAAAGTGCTATTTGTTGAGGGACTTCTATCCCTGCAGGTATAAGGAACACATTATATTTTGTAAATGTCAACTCCGTGTGATAGTGTACACATGGCAATAATGGTCTAACTCAAATACCATTCCTAGACATCGCTAAGTGATGAATGTCTTTTCTGTGTGTAAGGGAATACCACCCTATACTGTACTCCACCATACCATAGGCATACCAGATCCATTGAGTTATTGTCAGTTTCTGAGGTCAGGGTCACATGTATGTGGATTTTAATGGTTATACTGGCACAGCTGTCAATGTGGCTTTGTGTTGTATCATAATCTCTATTGTTAGTTAAAGCTGGGTATGCCTTCAAGCTGGTCATTAGCATACAACAGACTGTGCGTCACCAAGTGAATGAATGAAAGTCATGATAGCTTAGCATGTAGTAGATGTCCAACATGGATAGCTGTATATACCAATTATGATCATATCTATTTGTGATCAATGTGATCATATCTATTTGATGAGATATTCCTACAACATAATAGTGATGAGTTTTACACTTTCATCTAAGATTATAAATTGCTAAATAATTACAAATGTATGGTACATTCTCGATTTTATTACTGTACAATGTACTTGACAAAGAATGATAGTATTCAACTGTTTAATTTTATCTGAAATTATTAACTGCTGTAGCAGTAAGTAAGATGAAGAAATTATTACAAAGGTACAATTATGTATGGCTAAAGGACTGGGAATATAGTTATGGGTTAGTAGCCTTTCTGAATTCGTTGTATGTATATTGTATATGTATGTATGTATGTATGTATGTATGTATGTATGTATGTATGTATGTATGTATGTATGTATGTATGTATGTATGTATGTATGTATGTATGTATGTATGTATGTATGTATGTATGTATGTATGTATGTATGTATGTATGTATGTATGTATGTATGTATGTATGTATGTATGTATGTATGTATGTATGTATGTATGTATGTATGTATGTATGTATGTATGTATGTATGTATGTATGTATGTATGTATGTATGTATGTATGTATGTATGTATGTATGTATGTATGTATGTAATGTATGTATGTATGTATGTATGTATGTATGTATGTATGTATGTATGTATGTATGTATGTATATGTGTGTGTGTGTGTGTGTGTGTGTGTGTGTATTTGTATGTATGTATGTATGTATGTATGTATCTATGTATGTACGTATATATGCCACATTTCTTGACTGGTAAGTACAAACACTTGATATATGCCACATTTCATGACTGATCGGTGATAGATCATTGACTAGTCTAGGGAATTGAATACTATATATAAAATAAACAATTACAGTAATAAACTGGGATCATACAATCATCAAGTCCACTAGTGGTTCAATAAATATCAGTTTATACAGCCACTTGATGTCATTCATTTATCTGTAATATCACTTTATAATATTGTAAAATACTGATACCTTACCAGATTTATAAAGTATTTGCTGGTAAGAAACTAAGCTTGTTGTTTAGTTAGGTTTTGGTTGCCAGATTCTCACAGCAGGGATACCGTACATTAAGGTATGTTACTATTCACTTTGGTATAGTAGTTTGTCATGTACTTAATCACTATTATGCTGGCTCCAACCGACTGAGTCTTGGCAGGTTATAGAGACCCCTTAGGCTAACATTAAATCAGTCGGTTTGGAAGGCCCTTTAGGCTAGCATTAAATCAGTCATGTTATAAAGACTCCCTAGGCTAGCATTAAATAAGTCATGTTATAAAGAACCCTTAGGCTAATATTAAGTCAGTGATAAGCCATACTTATAGCACAGGGTGGTTGTAGAAGAGTATGGCAACTATATTGAATATAGTAAGTTGAAATGAGGATTAATAGAGATTCCTTGTCATGTATTTCAAAACTTAACCTACCAGCACCTTTCCTGCCAAAACCTGATGACTAACATTTTTCATTTTCTGCAACTTTTTTTATAGATCTCATTTTTACTTTTCAGACAAATTTACATTGAGTCCACTTAATATGTCCAATTTGGACAAGGATTAAAATTTAGTTCAGAAAAAATGTGTTTGGTAGAGCTCTAGAAAAATTGGTCATTATCATTTTATGCATGTAAGAATGTTGGTTTAAAAGAGATCCTACTTGATTTAAACCTAATATCTGTTCCAAGCCAGCTTGCCTTTGTTTTTGAGCAATTTTGCCAAAATATTTTTTTGATATATAGCCTGATGGGTGATCGGAAATTTTCAACTAACCTAAGGGGTTCAGTCAATCAATGGTATTTGGGTTTTAACTCTAATAGTCGATGATACATGTTGTTAATTAGACATGCAGTGTTCATGATGTAGTTTTTGCCAAGTGCTGTAAGTACATTTATGTTGACAATTCAAGCAAAACGTGATATACTGACAGAATTGTTTTGAAACTTTTGAATTGTACATATTGAAAAAAAAATGGCATGTTTTAGTGTTTTGAGGAATTTCTCTAGAAATAAGTTACAAAGTTGCTAAATAATTAATGTTAATATTTTGTAGTGAGTGTGCATTCAATGTGCAAAAGTCATAATTTAGCATCAGTGAAACGTCTGTACTTCATTACAATATAGTTTGATCATTGTATATAGCACCATTCAACTTGCAACAGATTAAATCAGTTTTGATTTGACATCAGTGTACAATGTGTAGTTTAATTATGTGATTTTTGTACAGTAATGTTGTCCAAGTGTCTTCAACTTGCAAAAAGATCACCTCAGTGGTGATTTAGAATCAGGATTCAATCTGCAGTGTAATTGTGTGATTGTTGTACAGTGACGTTGTTCAAGCACCATTCACCATGATCAACCCAGTTGTGATAAATTGATGTTTAGTAATGTTGCTCAAGCATCATTCAACTTGTAAAAGATCAACTCAGTCGTGATTTGGCATAAGTGATCAATCAATCAATCAATCAATCAATCATCAATCAATTACTTGTATGGTTATAGGGCACTGATCTGGGAGAGTGTCTACTTCAATAATATCATTTTGTGTTATTGCAGAACTTGTTGCAATGTGGGTAGGAGTATTGATACTTTCCCGTAGATGTTAAAGATATAGAAAGACAGGCAATAATTGAATGTGAAACTTAATATAGAAATGTGGTAGAATTCTCACCTTCATATGTAACATATACTGAAATGGTGTAAAGTACAGCTCAATAAACTTTTAGTGCCAGAGTGCATATTCAGGGGTAGTTGCACTCGTGCCTGTAGTGTTTTCACTATGCTCATGAAAGTATGTCTGCATACACTATAAGCACTCCGTACAAATACCCTGAGTATGCCACACTTACACTCACACATCATGAGTTTCTGTCATATTTATGGAATAATGTCACATTTCCCATAATGCACCAGTCAAGATGGTGGATTTCATGTTTCCTATTGTTTATATTTCTAAGACATAAATTAGTTTGATAGCAAAACAAAATTAAAATGAAATATTGAAGATACCTGCTTTTAATATAAGGTCTGAATTGACTAATCCTTTAATTGTTGTAATTATGAAGTATTAAACTATGATTATGTATTCAGTAAAAACATTTTTCCAAACTGAATGGTTTGCTATTTTCAATTTGACGTCAGCTTGAAAGTGAATGGTCCTTTTCCAGCTCAGTGAATTGTGATTGAAATACTGATATCTGTTTCCGTACTATGATTTCCCAGTGGACTGACAAATTAGTCAGTCTCATTCTGATAATGACTTATACTCTCCTGTCCTCTCAATATGTAGTGTCTGTCTGTCTGTCTGTCTGTCTGTCTGTCTGTCTGTCTGTCTGTCTGTCTGTCTGTCTGTCTGTCTGTCTGTCTGTCTCTGTCTGTCTGTCTGTCTGTCTGTCTGTCTGTCTGTCTATATATGTACATTTTTTGTATGTATGTATGTATGTATGTATGTATGTATGTATGAATGTATGTGCGTATGTATGTATGTATGTATGTATGTATGTATGTATGTATGTATATAGTAAATAGTTTCAAACTCGTATGTATGTATATATATATGTATGTATGTATGTATGTATGTATGTATGTATGTATGTATGTATGTATGTATGTATGTATGTATGTATGTATGTATGTATGTATGTATGTATGTATGTATGTATGTATGTATGTATGTATGTATGTATGTATGTATGTATGTATGTATGTATGTATGTATGTATGTAGTTGTATTATCATGTAGTCTCAACTTGTATGTCTCTCTGTGTGTAGATGTTATTGTGCATGTTTGAAGATAAGAAATAAGTATGGGGGGGGATTGAGGGTTTGTGTACAAATTGTGATTTATGTGACCGAAATGAAAGGGGGGGGGGGGGGGCTTGCAAGTTCTTTTGCCTGTACATAATTATTATACTTGTCTTCTAAAGACTAGAATAATGAGAAAAAACAACACATTTGTGGAAATTATGTAGTATTGAAATAATGTACACATATAATTGTAGACTTTTTAAAAACACAGCTATCAGAAAAATGTACAGTGCACACGTCTTTTCACCTGTTTTCCTCACATTATACAAACACTTGATTATTTGGAGAAATATTATGTTTTATTATGAATGGACATAGTATTTCATTTTTTTTTAATTTTCTAAAATATACCTTTGTAGTAACGATAACTTTGTATTGATTATATTACGCTGCAGTTAAGTTTGTTATCGATATTTTATCACAGTGATCCAACAATAATAAAGAAACATAAGTCAGTCAGGACATTTCAATTTTCAGTTTGAATCTTGTACTAAAATTTATAGAAAAAACTTCTTGTAAGGTGAATGACTTTTGCTGTGCAGCTGTAATAGTTTACATAAACATTGGACAGACAAGAGCCGGAATCTTATTATTGTTAATACCTATAGATGCATGGCAAGTCAACTCTACCAAGTGAAGCCTTTCTTCTTAGCAAGGGTCACTTGTTATCAATACAAAGCTAGGCCGCCAGCCGCCCATGGCTAATTTGCTGCATAATTAAAATCTCATTTTAGAAATTGATTTGGCTAGGAAGATCGAGATGGTGCAAATACCCTCGGGGTTCAAACAGGGAAGAGAGATCAGTAACTGCGTGTATGTGTATGAATTCTATCTCAGTACAACATAGTTTTTCAGTGCGTGTAATCCTCTACACATTGTACCAATCCCTAGATATTGATGGTGTAGGAATCCACAGTTGTAGCAGTACTTTGTAGCTCATAGGTTTTCTCTTCGTGATGTTACTTTTATTATACACTTTAATGACCCTTTTACTCAGCCCATTCACAGTGAAAGGGTGGCTGCACTTCTACATACACACAGGAGATGGTGTGAAAGGAAGCATTAAAAACACCCCTCTTAACACTTTGTTTGTGCCTCCATTCACAGGTGTCATTTCACACACACACTGGAAGTCTATCTTAACACATTTCGATAAGTTCATCCCATCAAATCATACCATCAAATAATCAGGGCTTTAGCTACTGTTTGTTATAAAAAAAAAATGAAGGAAAAGTTGTAGATGTTGTTAAATGAAAGTCATCAAATTATTAAAGTATTAAAAACTTTGTGTTAACTTTGTGCCCCAGTTCTGATTGAGGTTAAGCCTTGTCGTCATGATTACCACATTTCAATAACTTCATCATCATATCAAATCTTAAGTTTATTTTGAGGTCCTGAAACCATGGTAACAGAAGGGAGAACTTCTGGCTCTCGCTCCCATTTAGTGGGAACCTATTATGACAGCTAACGCAGTGGCTGCATAGCGGCTCAATAACTAGTACACATACGCGTCCTATATACTATGCAATTTTTTGGGGGTGGTTTTACCCAAGGATGCATTGTGGCGCAATGACAACACGTGTGCATTCTATATGTTATGCACATTCTCCACACGGAGGGTGCTATCTACAATATCATCGTGAGACAGCCCAGCCGGTCACAAATGAGTCTACCCTGTGTGAGCATATGGGCTTTGATATTACCTTGGGTATTGTAATGTGGTTAGTACAGGCTACTGTGGTAGGCTAAATTTTACCTATAACAAAAACACTGAAAATATTAGGAATTATAAGGGATGTAGCAAATGTCAGGGATTTATGTAATGGTTGTGAACAACTTTGAGGAAAAAGTTTAATCATTTGATGTTATGATAATGAAAGTGACTTGTGTGTTTGGTGCCGTCTGACATGTTATCTACATCACAGAGTAACGAGATAACAGTCTAATTTGAAATGTGACTTTTAATTTTATATGTATTTTGTACTATCATGGTGCTATTGTACCAATCGTGATTTCAAAGTGACAACTTCAATACTGGATGTAATGATAAGTTTGATAATAGCTTGAAATGTGATACCTAGTGATGGAAAGTGATATATTTAAAAACCGGATTCTAAGATTAATATGATATGTTACCAATTTATATCTAATATTATCCTACAGAAATATGACAGTAATGGCATGAATGAGCATACTATCTTTTTTTTTCATGCCAGCTAACAGCTTTGCTGATCCAACAGCGAGTGTGATTGATATGTAAATTGTGTGATTTGTGTTGTCATGGGATGGTTTTTCAACTGTGTACTGGTTTATCTAATACTTACACAAATTTGCTCAATATGAATTTGTCTGCAATTTGTGTATCTTTTGTGAGAAATTGACCATGTGTTGTGATAACCCCTATCCTCTTGTGTGATAAGTATCGTAAGATAAGCAAATCCTCCAAGTTTCATGTAAATTATACTGTATATAGATAGTAGCAAGTATCATGCAATGTTGTGGCCGACTACCATCTCTGTGTACATTGTAGATCAGTATATGTAGGTGAAAGATAGCATTTAGAGATACACACACACATAAACATACACATCCACACACACATATACATAAAGCACATACATACATACCACCTACCTACATACACATACATTCATGCACGTACACACGCGCGCGCACACACACACACATACATACACACATACATATACATATATCATACATATGTATATGCATGTATACATACATACACACACACACGCCACATACATACATACATACATACATACATACATACATACATACATACATACATACATACATACATACATACATACATACATACATACACTCACACATACATACACTCACACACACAGACAGACAGACACACACACAGACATACACACATACATACATACATACATACATACATACATACATACATACACTCACACATACATACACTCACACAGACAGACAGACAGACACACACACACACACACACACACATACATACACACACACATACATACATACATACATACATACATACATACAACAGTCACTGGCTGACTCAGTGGCGCCTGACAGTTTACTTAATGATAGTCAGAGTGATTTATGAACACAAGAGTAATTACGTCCTGATAACTGATATTATGTATTGTATCCATGGAGAGATATATGATCACTTTGATATTTCTAACATCAATCTATTTTATGAAATAATTAAGTAGTTTGATACTCTCAAATATGCGTTATGTCATATTTGAAGATTTCAGGGTATCTATATAAATACAAACTGTTAGTTAGTGATTTTTTTAGTATCAAAACATTACAAGGACACACCTTGATAATTGTATTTGTACATATAAAATATTGCTGATTTTGAAAAAATAAATGACTATATTTTGTGTGATTTTAATTATGATAAAAGAAATAGATTATTTGTACACAAAAAAATTATATTTTCTGATGAACTCCAGTCAAATTTCAAGCATTGTTATGCTACAGAAAGTGCATGTGGATGAAAACTCGTAACTATAAATTGAATACTATATACTATATATATACCATACTCAATGTATACAGTAATACAGGGCCATGTAAAAGAAATTATGGGTCTGATGATATAACATTCAAAAAAGTATTCAAGGTGTAAGATGATTTGAATGGCAAAGGAAAATTGGGAGGGGGGATATGCTTCTCTCTACTTTTTTTGTCACTGACTTTATCAAAATATCGGATCTTCAATGTTTGTGATCTTATGCATGAACTAAACTACATAAAAAACGTTTAGGAAAAACCAATTAGTCATGTCAGGTAATTTTTTTTTATTGATATCATTACATTTGTGAGAGGACTGGATAAATTTGATACTGCAGCTCAGATTTAGACAATGGTCTGAGTTCAGTTTAAATCTATTTCTGTTTTGAGTCAAAAGGAGATTGTAATTACGTATTTTGTCTTTTGTGTACCTTGAACATTATTGTTATAGCCATGAGGCATGCACAAATTGTACCAATCATCTGTTATTATCTGTTGTCAATTGCTATCTGATGATCTTTAAAGTATATAAACTAGTAATGAATACATATGTATATATGTACACTGAAATATTAACATGAATAGCAATTTGTTGTATTTGCTTCACGTGTAGTAAAAAGATGAGTACAAAGTGACATAGTCATATGTGGGATTTGAACGTAAACGGCACACAGTACACCGCTGCGGCGACTGTCGAACTACCGTACTGTGCATCACATTTTTGTTTTTCCCCGGGATACTACCGGTAATTATTATACTCTATTAACGTAAATCATGTATGAAATAATTGAGAATATAACAAATTTTCATATTATTGTTGTAGTTTTGTTGTAATTTTGAATTTACTGTGTAAAATTATCCATAGAAATCTTTACCGATTAAAATAGGTCCGAGGTATGGCATATTATCGAAATACTTCAAACTCGTGCTTAAAGCCTAACTGGCTGTCAATGTAAAAACATTCAAAGATTTCCCTTACATGGTGCACAAAAGCCTCCGGAAAAGGCCTAAACTGAAAAGGCGGGACCAGATTCTGAGTGGTGACCTTTCATCATAGAATCTAATGCAGTAACGGTCAGCAACGTATTCTCAACTGCCGTACATTTTTACCACTGATTATTTTTTTCAATTTTTTTCAAATACTGAGATAGCCTTGTAAATATTGAAAATGAACCATAGCTCAAAATGTTGGTTTTATTAACTTACAGTTTATTTCAGTAATTACATCAAACTAAGCTTGAGAGAAAGGCAAGAATAAGACAGAAATATAATGAAGTCTGTGATGAATTTGTCACAAACCACATCATACATGAACTTGGCATGGAAATATAGCAATTTTCTCTTTTTAGTCCATTAGTCAAATTAAACATGCACTGATGGGGAAAATCATAGTTCTCTGCTAGGCAAAATGTACAGTTGACAAAAGTTGTACAGTACCCCTAAGCATAGTGCTTGCTCTACCATTCTTCTTTGCAAGCTTTGAATGGTGTAAAATGTCATACTCTAACAAGTTCATGTCTTTCATCAAGAAGGGTTTTCCATCTGTAGTAGAGACCTTGTAAGATATAGAATAACTACAGAATATCTATAACATAAGGAATAACTACAGAATATCTGTAAGATAAAGAATAACTACAGAATATCTGTAAGATAAAGAATAACTATAGAATATCTGTAAGATAAAGAATAACTATAGAATATCTGTAAGATAAAGAATAACTATAGAATATCTGTAAGATAAAGAATAACTATAGAATATCTGTAAGATAAAGAATAACTATAGAATATCTGTAAGATAAAGGATAACTACAGAATATCTGTAAGATAAAGAATAACTATAGAATATCTGTAAGATAAAGAATAACTATAGAATATCTGTAAGATAAAGAATAACTATAGAACATCTGTAAGATAAAGAATAACTATAGAATATCTGTAAGATAAAAAATAACTATAGAATATCTGTAAGATAAAGAATAACTATAGAATATCTGTAAGATAAAGAATAACTATAGAACATCTGTAAGATAAAGAATAACTATAGAATATCTGTAAGATAAAGAATAACTATAGAACATCTGTAAGATAAAGAATAACTATAGAATATCTGTAAGATAAAGAATAACTATAGAATATCTGTAAGATAAAGAATAACTACAGAATATCTGTAAGATAAAGAATAACTATAGAATATCTGTAAGATAAAGGATAACTATAGAACATCTGTAAGATAAAGAATAACTATAGAATATCTGTAAAGATAAAGAATAACTATAGAATATCTGTAAGATAAAGAGTAACTATAGAATATCTGTAAGATAAAGAGTACACAATAATTAAGATGAAAGAATAAATCACTGTAAGATAAGAAGAAATAACTTGTAACGTAAATATTGTAAATTATGAAGATCTGTCAAAATGAAAAATATCAGTCAAAATGAAGAATATTGTGTGAGCTAAAGAGTAATGAAGATACATAATAATGAAAGAATAAGAGAGAGAAAAAAAAGCAACTTCTGCAACATTTGTAAGATGAAAAATTTGAATAATTTGAAAGTATGGAAATGTAAGAACACTTTGTCTCAACCCCCTCCCCCCTCCCAAAATAAGTATATACATGTATATATATATAGAGAATAAACTATAAGAGATGCCTTGTAAAGTCAAAATGGAAAGAGAAAAACGTCAGAGGAATGATAGCTCTATTAAAATCTCTCTTCCAGACATGACTGCAGAGACAAATGACTATTACATTACAGTCTAGATTACATTGGATGTATATATGCAATACAATACAAGACAGCAGTCAATTATTTGGTTTCACTCCTGGATGAGCTGATACCTAATAATGTTTATTTTAGCAAGAATGGAGTTACTTTTCTATCAAAGAGTTAGGAGTCAAATAAGATCTGATACATATAACCACAATTGAACTGAGGTTCATTAGTGTTAAAGCTATAGTCATGATAAAGTCTGTTTGTTTGTCTGTCTGTCTGTCTGTCTGTCTGTCTGTCTGTCTGTCTGTCTGTCTGTCTGTCTGTCTGCGTCTATATGTCTGTCTGTCTGTGTATGTCTGTCTGCCTGCCTGTCTGTCTGTCTGTCTGTCTGTCTGTCTGTCTGCTTGTCTATGTCAGTCAGGCTGTCTGTGGCACTGAATATATATGATTTAAAAGTCAAAATCCATGGACTGATTGCATTATATTTCTATCCTATCTTCTGATCAATAGTTAAATGATACTATGTTATATTTTGGTAATTAAATTTGATAATATGTCATCTTACAAGGACTCAATGTTGTTTACATCTTTCAGGAGATGACACAGACCATTGATCCTTTGCTGACAGCAATCCAGACACCAATCAAGGGGGAACCACATAAATTCCAGTTCCCTGCACTAGAGGTAAGTGTGAACTTTGAAATGGAAGACAAATAATTTTCACTGGTCAATTGAGATGAATTTCTCAAACTAAACTTGCCCACTTCTTTTCTCTGTACACATGTACCTCTTTCACAAATAACATTATGTATATATTATGTATACTTTCTGATTAATTCATCAAAAAAAAAAAAAAAAAAATTTCAACAAAAGAAATCGGGTTTGCGAATTTCTTTTTGCCTTTTATAATTATTGAAAACTGATGTAGGAGATGAAATGAGGTGTGTTGATTTAGATGTGTTAATTAATATGTGTTTGTCTTGTAGATTTACAACTCCACATTGTACTGTTTTTATTGGTCTTTGTAATTATCAATATTATTTACTAAATGATATCAGAATTAGAAGAAGAAAAAATCAAGATCCTCATTTGACAAGGGGGGTTTCAGAAAGTCTGATCTTAGAAATGAATATTTTGTTAGATTTAAATGTATTCCATTAAATGCTGATAAGAGACAAACTGTTCTTTAATGACCCAGTTACAATAATCTTTTGCAATTTTAATTTGCAATTATTTTACTTGTTGAAAAGAATTGAATCCCTCTGATTAGCTGAATTATCTATTGTTAATGGTCTGTGATACTGTGTACACTGGCTTGATGTCAGTATGTAAACAGTTGTGATACAGATATAGACTTGATTACTTGTTTGTCAACAAATTTTGATTTGTACTATGTTTATGGGGTTTGATTACTATAGGCAATTATACGTGCATCAACAGATATAACAGTATAGATAAGGAGAAAGTACAAGGTAAAAATTGTGAAAAATATTGTTTTAGATACAGCTACTTTTGACTTCAGAGCTGTAAGATCCACGGCATATTTACCAAGGTCTATTTCTGAAATTATATTTATACTAGAGTTAGCAATTCTGAAAATTTAAGCAGTTATGATCTACTATTACTTAGGGATTGAAATTTGAATGAAAAGGAAAAGATTTCTTTTACAATGGCAAATATTGTTGAACAAAAGTTGTGAATTTTATGGAGGATATAAAAACAGAGTTGATAAAAGATTAGCAGATAAAGACCTGGCAAATGATCTTGATCTGTAATGTGTTTCATCTCAGTTCACAACAATAAGTTAAAATATTTGTAATTGGCAACAGAGAATTCATTTTACCTGATTACACCTGATAGTAGTTCTGATAATGTAACACCTCATTATACATGGGACTTTGCTATCAAAATGATGCCCTCCCCCCTGTAAATGCTAATGGAATATGCCATCAAAAGCTGATTTTGTTTCTCATGTTTCTACAGTGTCAGTTTTGACATAATTTATTCTATGTGTCATAGACACCAGTGATGAAATGGTATCTTCCTTTTGTTTGATTTGTAATTCATACCATTATAAATATGGTCAGAGATCTACATTCCAGCTTTCTACAATATGTCGTTCCATTAAAAATATATTGAATTTATTACAGGAGAATTGACCAAATTGTTTCAATCATACTGTTTATTGTGAATGTGCATTTCCCTCGTTCCCCCTCTTGTGATATATCCTCTGTACCCTATGCTCAGAATGAGCCATTCCTGTGAGTATTTGATATTGGCAGAACAGTAAATGGCATGAATTTTATAGTAGTACGTATGGACACAAATCAGCCCCATAGGGTTAATTGTCTTGGATATTTATATGTGTCTTTGAGAGAATGCTAGTGTACGGTCAATATTGAATCTAAATATCTGGAAAGTTGCAACAGCCCTCCTTTATTAATCCCTGGGATTATCCGCAAATGCAAGGAAAAGAAGTCGTTCTGTTCAGCAGGTCATAAGCTATCGGGGAGAGATAAACAGTTATTACCTTATAGGTTGTTAAATTCTTACATGCACAGTGAAGATCAAAATAGCTGATTCGTCTACAATGTTGTATTCTCTGCAGGAAAAGCACTCACCCGCCTACCAGTTGTTCACGCACAGTAAGTATGCTTGCTTAGAATTTTTTTTGTGTGTGATTCCCTTCCTGTTTGAATGTAATGATAACTGATAAGTGTAGATGCTGTGATAATGTAAAGTGTGTGTGTGTGTGTGTGTGTGTGTGTGTGTGTGTGTGTGTGTGTGTGTGTGTGTGTGTGTGCATGTGTGTGCGTGTGTGTGTGTGTGTGTGTGTGTGTGTGCGATTCATCAGAAAAAAGGGGGATGGATGTGGTTGGATCTTGCAGCTCATTCAGATGGTCTGTGAATGAGAGATTGAGTGATTTTATATTGATGGGGATGATGAGACATAAACTGAAATCACATGCTTGTTGATGGAGATGGAGAGCACCCTCTCTGTAGATTGCGCATTTGTAGTGAGTGAGTGACACACAGATGAATTCGTTTTGTAATCGTTTCATCCCTTTGCTCTTGTTACATTGATTAGGCTATACAAATAAATAGGTGATCTCCTGACAAATGACTAAAAAGTGAGAAAAAAAAAATTGCAAATTATTATCATTGTAAAATCTCAAATAAAAATATAAGGTGTTTGACAGGGTTGTAAAAAAATTATTCCAAAGTGTGATCGTACATTATTTTGAAATTCTTGATCACGTTTATAAAAACTTGGTAATGAACAATAAGATATGGTAAAGTACTGTAGGGATTAGATATATCCCCTGTTGTGATTTGTGTAAATTTACACTCTTGCCCAAAGAATATAACCACTTTATCCACACATAATGCTCCAGAGAACTCAGTTATTCCACAAAACAGAAGAGGATATTAAAACTATATGAAGGCATAAATAATAAATATTGTTGAGTCAATTTTGTGAATCATTCCTGGTGCTCAGTCAAACAGTTAAATTTTGAGCACAGGAAAAGGGAATTACCTGGGTTGTATCATTAAGGGAAAATTTGATATGCAGATCACGACTAGGGTTGGCAGCCTGTGATAGTCAGTGCCATTAAAATAAATGGAATGTACCATTGTGTACTGAGGTGGGGGAAGTCATAGTATAGAGGGGCAGCAGTCATCTGAAGGTACATTAATTTTCTATCTATATGTAATATTTTATCATTTCAATCATAGGGGTGAGTTGAAAGATATATGAGTATACTGTTACAATATATATATATCTATATTATATGAGTATATGATATATGTGTGTGTAATAATGATATATATATATATATATATATATATATATATATATATATATATATATATATATATATATGTATATGTATGTGTTAATTAAACAATTTTCAACATATTTTAAATAATAAGGCATCACAAGTTCACTCTATTTCAACAAAACTGAATCGTCATGCTTACATTTATCACAAGACAAAGTGTGTCTCTGCCCATGTGAATTTTCCTATGCATCTACTGAATAGGTTATTTTTGCATTACTTCTCATGGAAACTTAGTACGTAAATGTCTCAAAAATCACCCTCTTCAATATAGCTGAACAACCCTGCAAGATAATGGTATGGTCCCACTATCAGAATATTGTGTACAGTGTTGTCAAATCAATGGCATCTCTCAAGGGGATAACCTTTAAATATTTCAAAGAAGGTCTTAATATATCAGGATGCCGTGCCAGATAAATTTTGAATGAAAACAGATAATATTTGTAAGAGGAATAACACTGTTTTGTTTGTCTTTCAACCTGATATGCATGACTTATACTGAAGCTTTCAACCAAGATACCCAGATTCTATTTCATTTTTCAAGTCTTTTATATTCTTAGGGGTTTTTTTGTCAGGATTTTGAAAAAGAATAGAATGAATCATATCTTTATCCTTAGAGTGAAACAGCAAAACACTTTAATTTCTTTTTTTGGTGAAGTACCCGTATGTATATATGTTTCAGATGAAATTGAGTATTTTGGTAAATTATATATGTATGATTCATAAGGTTGGTGGTACTGTATGTCAGACATTGATATAAAACATTACAATGACACTAGGGGTCAAGGTGTAGATACAAACAAAAGAAGTGTAGCTTAGTTTGATATATTGCATCAACTCAAGATCAAGACCTCTCTCTACAGCTGTTTTCAGTCTGAAAAGTTAACATCAAATTGGAAAAATTACAGTTGTAGATTTAAATGAAAAGAATGGTGTCTACTCAGTTATTATAATATGTTTGAAATGATGAGAAATATTCATATTTATTCACAAAACTTAACAATGCCAAATTTGCAATGGTAAATCATTTTATAGATCTAAGCGCACAATAAATGACTTGAATATTCCTTAAAATAATAAAGAATAGTTAGAAAATTTGTAATTTGCAATAGTAGATTAAAAGTGTATACAGAGTATGTGTAGGTATAAAATCAATGTGTGTAAAATGACTCAAAATTGTGGATAAAATAGGTAAGGTAAATGAGAAAGGAGGTTCGTAAATTTGATTACCTTTCAATTATAATCAGTGTGATGTAAAATTAAGATTGGTTAAAAACTAGCATATCACTTTTTAAAAAAAAAACGTTCAATTTTTAAAAAAAAATTTGAACCAACATATTTAAAGGGACACAAGCTGAGTTGATAAGTTTTTGGGGTGTAATTTTTCTTGTTATTAAAAGGTACTTCCAGTATTCTACTTACTGAAGCATACTTATTCATCACTTGCAGTTGACTGAAACTCAAACCTGGAATTAAGAATTAACTTGTAAACGATCCAATGATGTAATATATTATACATATATAAATATATGGAAGAAATCGCTACCATACATGATATAGTCAACTGTTGTAACAATGCCTGAAGACAATTACAATTCTAGAAAGCATACCATTGATAGTAACATTATACTAGAATAATCAAGTATTTTCACTTGGGTAAAAAGCTTATAAACTCAGCTTGTGCCACCTTAAACTGATCAACATTATTTGTCAGACTACAGGCTAAAAATTAAAGTCAAGGTATTTATAAAGTTACACAAAAAAGTTGAATTTTGAACACAAAGTTTTGGTGGGAAAGTTGCTGGTAGGTTAAGTTTTGATATATGTGAGTCTATATCAATCATTATTTTCAGTCTGTTACATCAATCATAGTTTCAACATTACTTAGTTGAGTTGAACTATATGTATGTGTAGAATGATAACAAGATATTACCAAATATGGATGAACGAATAATGACAAGGTATGACCAAATATGGATGAATAAATGACAGGGTATGACCAAATATGGATGAATAAATGAATGCTGACAAGGTATTACCAAATATGGATGAATAAATAATGACAATGTATTACCAAATATGGATGTATAAATAATGACAATGTATGACCAAATATGGATGAATAAATGACAATGTTTGGATATGGATGAATAACACCTACCCCAAGCAGGGCTGTCACAAACACCTACCCCAAGCAGGACTGTTACAAACACCAAATACATCACCCCTACTGCACCTTCTTACATTTGCAAATTAAAATATGAAAAAAGGTTGTTTATTGACGTTAAAGAATTATGCATTAAATTCAGTTTCAGTTTATTGTATGATGAAGGTCAGTCGGTATTAATAAGTAATAATATTTATATAGTATCATGATGACTAATATTTTATTAAATGCCTTTCAGCCCATATAATTATTTTATTACAAAAACAAAAGTATCACTTTGAAGCTATTAGATAAACAACTTGTGTGGGGATAATCCTCTTGATTGAATTTGAAACTTATGTCCTTTTCTGTGTCCTTAAATTGACAATATTTGTCTCACAACACACAGTGTACTTTATACCAATATGAGATATAATGCATTGGGAATCCATGGTGATGTAGCCACATCAAATAACATGGAAGGAAATGCTGTAAACCTTGAAATTTTTGCTTAAGATGGACTTTCGCTATCTTCACTAGAAAACAAAAATGCAAAAATAAATAGTGACTTAAAATACCTTCTTGTACATGAACACAATGTACCAGTCTGGTAATTAGTAATAATTTAGTCTTTGAGAACTAGCTGAAGACTGTAAAATCGTAAAATTTTCTAGTATCGAAAACATCTAGATTTACAGTATACAATGTAAACTCTTCCAGTTGGTATAAAATTGTAATAACTTCATGGAATTATCTTCTAAGTTTAATACATAAAGAATGTTACCGGCAGTCATAATTTAAGACTCAAAATGATAACTTGATATATCTCAGGGTTGGTGCAGTCTAGTTGCACTGTTAATTCAATGATCATACGCCTGTAAATTGGTTTGATAACATTGCTGGTCTATTGAGATAGAGAGTGTGAATAATACAACAGTGAAAGGCAATTTTGATAAGGTGCTGTGAGTGGTTTTACTTACTGTCATTTTTTTTTGATATGTGATAATGTTATACAATTCCTATCTTTTCAGGCAATATACTGTGCTATTCATAAAACCAGCCAGCCGTATAATCCTATACACATTTTATATCTTATCTTTTTATTGACTTCTTGTCATCAACAAACTCAATTTAGTTTTTTAAGTGAGTTTATTTCCTATCCTTGTTATTTTTCCTCCCAGAGTGATCATTTTATACAATGCGTAGCTCGCTTGCATTTTTTATCGGTTGTCTGTGAAATCAGCCACCTAAGAATTGCCTGTATCTGCTTCAATTACAAGTGTATGTACATGGGCTTCAGGCCAGATCTAATTATGTATATTAGTTTCCACATAACATACATATATATGTATAACTTAGATAAGGTGTCTCACTGGGGAAAACCGTGCTCAATGCAATATTCGAAGCAGAGTATTATCAACTTGACGAAAGATCTCAGGTGATTTTGAAATGTCGCCACGAGGATAAATTCTACCTAGCCAAGCAAATATAAGAAAAACACATAAAAAGTAGATCAGTCAAACCACAGACCATCTTGTTATGTGATTAAATGATCCAAATTTTACATGTCTTGAGGCTGAACAAAGAGACCTTGACAGGCTTAACCAGTCCTCTGAAGATTGCAAATTTGTGACCTTGTGACTTGTGAGTCACATACACACACACACACACACACACACACACACACACACACACACACATAAATAATATATATATATATATATATATATATATATATATATATATATATATATATATATATATATATATATATATATATATATATATATATATATATATATATATATATATATATATATACACACACACACATAGATATATATATACACACATAGATAGATAGATAGATAGATAGATAGATAGATAGTATGCTAAATCATTTTCGGTGGGGGGGGGGGGATATGATTGCTGCCTATTAATTAAATTGTACCTGTAGTACTTCATCTACTGCAACATAACTTAGCCATTACTTGCTATTGGCAAAACTCCAACCCAGCATTACAGCATGCTAATTAGTTGATTTGATAACATAGTTTAGTATATGCAAGAATACCTGTACTATGCCATCAACTGTGCTTATAGTTATAGACTGTTAGGGACGGTCACACAATGTTGCACATGCTCAACAAACGAACATCATTCGTTTAGGTCAAAACCCCCTCCCCATCCCCCTAGATGAACGTTCACAAAGTGTGACTTCAAATGTTTATATATGAGGTAAATTATGATGAATGAGGTAGCGGTCACACCACTACAATCGTTGTAATATGAAAACATCATTGTAAACACATTAAAATACTACCTGAAACCCAGCACTGCAGCTCACATTAGAACTCAGAAGTCAGTTTTAATCAACTTATCAACGTCTCAGTAGTATTGTAAATACAAAAGCTGTTATCATTGAAGGAGTGAAAGTTTTCTGTCGAAATTTGGTTAGAATTGCAAAATTGATGTTCAGTAATTGGGTATGGACGCCAAATAAACCTCCTTCCCCTAAATGAACTAAGTTTGCTTGTTGAGCTTGTGTGACATTGTGCAATCATCCTTAAGGTATGTCTTGTTGTTCAGCCCTATCAACCTTCTAAACCACGAGGGGTGAAGGGTAGCTGATAGCGTGGCATGATGGTGTATCTTACAGACTACTTTGCTATTAACACCAGAAATCCTTTTAATGCCTTGAAAGCCATGCATTAACATTAATTTCATACTAGTTTTATTGAGGTTATAGAATGCAAAAAAAAATGTCTTAAACACTGCCATTTTAATTGTAGTAAGTAGGTTATCAAAACAGTGAAAGGATTCAACCATAGCAAGACACATTATGATATGATATGTGTCATTCTGAGTTTCTTGAAAATCTGTGTAATTATGCCCCCCCCCCCCCAAAAAAAAAAAGAAAAGAAAAAAAGATAGGGTATTACAGGTATGCTTTATAGGGTAAATTGCACTCCATGCAGAACATTAAAGTTATTGGGAACACCTTTTTTTTGTCTTCATAAAAGATAAGGCCTAAAAAAATAATTGTTTGGTTCCGGTTACCCGATCCCACCTAGCTTTTCACTGCCAACCCTAACTTTTTTTTAATGTATTCAAGAAAAAATAATAAAATCGCAAAAATTGTGAAGTCTCACAAGAAATAGTGGATGCGGAAACTGCCATCAATTTAAAAAGACAATATAAAACTGTTCTTCCAATCTGTAATGGCTGTATATCTGATAGGAAGAAATAAATAACACAGAGACCATTTGAAAAATAATGGAAAACCTGAACTAGACACTCACACAGAAAAAAAATATATAATGAAATAAAAAATCTACCTACCCCACCTATTACTAAAATTGAGCGTAACCGGAACCATACAATTTTTTTTAGTAAGCCTAAATGAAAATTTTTGCAAAAAAGGTGTTTTATTTTGAGTTGATTTAAATAAAATGACAGGTTTTATAACCTTAAGCTAGCATGTATGTGTAGGCATATACATCTATTATTGAAAGTAATTTAGTGAAAGTACATTTCACTGACTCCATTCCTATAATTAATTATAGAGAAAAAACCCAGGGGTTTCAGTTGACAGTACATCAGGTTGAAGCAATTACAATGCAATAAGACATATGTTTTGAAACATTCAATGTGTTCCTCAGTGTTTATTGCTTTTCAAATCAAATCCGATCAGTCAGATATTTAGTGTGTAATCATAACATAGAAATGGCAGCTATAGTATAAAGAATAGATACGTGTATGACAAGGGACTTTGATTGAATGTGTGTATGTAATAGCTTGAAGCTGATGACATATACACACACCATGCTATTGATATGGATTCATTTCTAGTTGCAGTAATACAAAAACAATTATACAAAGCGACGGTAATTGTGCTGTTATGTTATATTCATAGGTACCGAGTGTATGTTTTTAGTTGGTGTGTATTTATCGGTTACCTAGCCCACAAATCCTCAACACAGAGATACTCAATAGAAAACCAACTTGATTATTATATACAGTTGCCTGACAATGGTGACTTAGTAAAACCATTAAGATGTATCTGTTGGGAGAAAATAGATTTAGACATGTAATGTAATAGTGCCTAAGGCCCTTGAAATATATATATTAACTTCATTGGGTAGCGAGGAATACACGACTTGAATTATTATATATGAATGAATTATTAGTTTAAAAGACACAACAAACAGAGCATTCCCACAGCAATATATTGTCTTGTGTTATTAAAACTAAAAGTGACAACAGTATTAAAGTAGTTATGCTAATCACTGCCTTCACTACGGAGAGTTGACAAGTAAGGTTAGGGTTGATATTTTGTGGACAATCTTGGTGCAAAAGTTATTAGTACAATAGTCTTTTATTATTTTTATTTCTTCATCCATTCTTCCAAAAATAAGTGATATCAGTATCATTCATTTCTGCAATAATGTATGGTACACATGCAGTAGGTATTCTGCCCGGGTGTCTATTTGGCTTTCAATTCATCTTTCATTTCATTGGCTTTTATTTCATCTTTGAGGCCCCCAAATTTCCCTATTTTCATGATATAGTTGCCCAGGGCAGATTTACAAAAAACTCTGGTTTCTATAAATAGAATCAATTTTGATATTGGGAATCACCAATGTTTTGAGTGAACCGGCGTATCTTCTGCAATAAAGAAGTATAAACAGGCTGTACATGTCCAAGATGTTTGTGTATAAACTCATCATGATATGATTACATGTAATGTACTGTTCATTGTTGGATGGCTTGGAAGCATACATTGCTTTCAAATTGTGGAAAAAGTGAACTTTTATTTGTTCATTTTATTTCACGTTATTTGCAAATTATTAGATGGCTTAGAATTGTACATCAGAGTTTGTAGACATATACTGGAAAAGTGATCTCTTTTGACTGTTCATTCTATTACAAATTACTCGTTCAGAAGTACTTGATGTGAATGGCTGTGACAGAAGTTGTCCATGTCGTGATCTGATCTTTATGTAGCTAACTCTTTCATTTACTCAGAATGTTGTACATTGTACAGAAAGTAGACTTCTAATGACTAGGGTGTACGTGTTGTTGTTCTAATAGAACTAATTCGGTTATCTCCTTGAGCTGTCAATTGTCAGATTGTATCGGTAAGCATACTTGTAAGGGTAAAGTTTGTTAGAAACTTGTAGATGAAAGGAAACATTAATGATGTGGTTGTACTAAAGGTAGATAAAGACATGACTTACAAATAAAAGTCACAGTGAGTGTCTAAGCAGGTGTGTGTTTGCTTGAATTCCCACAAGGACTATGAAATGAGAGACGTAAACTAAACAGGATTTGAATTCACCAGCTATCCACAATCATTGGGTAGTGTGTAGAAAGGTATTACCGGGGGAATAGTGTAAGGATATGAAGGTATTTGTTCTGCATTAGAGGGAAAAAAAGACACATATAAGATACCTGTTATCCATAATGGCTGTCAAGATAGAGAGAGAAAAGAATGAAATGAAACTCAGATAAAATCTGAATGATAATTTGAATTGCAACATACTAGACTGTATTTTATCATTGTTGTTTTGATTCATATGGACTTAAAAGATTGTGTTTTCAGTATCCTAAGTTTGGTTTTACAGAGCTTGTGAAGAATTGAGTGCCTCAAATCATTGCAGAAAATGCCATGTGATCTAATAGCTGTTTTTTTATTGGTTGTAAGAAAGTATTTCAGAATCTGCCATGTGATACAGTAACTGTTATCTGATTGGCTGTTGGAAACTTTTACAAGACAGAATTTTTTGGCAATGAAAAGTCTAACCTTCCACTCATTTCCAGAAATTTTGTATGATTCTATAGAAACCAAACAAACCTTTACTCAATTTTCATTCTCACATTAGCTATGGTAAGATGTAAACCGCAAGGAAAAATACAGCTCTTGTAATATCGTAGCACAGTGTTTACAAGTAATACTAATAGGCCTGGGTTTGCTAATGAAATGCTCTGCTAAAGGTCAGTAAGCTATGCCTGTGAATTTCAAGAGCTAGTAATCATAGCAAATGTATTTTCATTTTGTTCAAGGTTTGTAAAGTTTATGCCTCCAGGCTTGAAGAATGAGAGGTAGAAATAATTAAAGTATTACTCTCTGGTGGTGTGGATCAGTCTTTGTATAGTATTCAAGGCTGGTTAAGAGCTATGCATTACTTTAAGGGCTTTTAATAACCAGGAGTAATATTTTGTACTAAAGTTAATATACCCTACCCTTTAAATCTTTATGTACTCAGCAGTAATAGTCTTCTGAAAGCTGAAATATAATGCTGGTTTATCTACTCGTAGCATCTGTTTCAAATTAATGTTGCTACCTTTTTAGATAGAGATGAATGTATACCTGTGACAATGTTGAATAACAAATGGTATCCCTGCAGACATGTGTATGGAATTTGTACCAATTACAAGTCAGATAATATGACAGTGTATTCTTCATTTCATTACATCATTTTATCTCACAGGTTGTTGTCGACATGAGTAGATTTATAATGAACAGCATTGTTTCAGTTTAGAATGTTAGCACTAAAACTTAAATGATATGTATGTTTTAATGTAGGTTGTGTCAATAATTCCCATACCATGGCTAAGGTAATTAGAAATTTCCTGTTGTTAATCCTTTCTGTATGAATTAATTAATTGATTGATTAATAATCTTATTCTGTCAATCATACAGAGAATTTGTATGAAGTCACGTTTACTGAGCTTTCATCTTGTCAAAGTATAACTTCCTCAAATGTTCTCAAAAAATAAAAATGTGAGAGAAAAAATGAATAATAGATGACTTGAATTAGCAACTGTTGGGAAGATGAAATACAGGTAGTTGACAAATTCAAACAATACAAGTAATTTTTATTGTCAACAAACGTAAACTTAGTTCCAATATATTGTTCTTAAATATCTGAAATGCACCTATGGACGTCAAAATATTTACGAAATACCACACCTTTGATGAATGCAGCAGATTAGAA